>NW_010554481.1:1942-3706 GCF_000687285.1 Phaethon lepturus | reverse complement strand
GCTTCACCCCGCCAGCGCTCAAGCACCCACCCCGGCCGCTGTTCCGGTGTGTGGGCGCAAGACCCTTCCCCAAGGGTCCCTGCGGGCTCCCTGCCGCCCTGTAAGCCTCAGCACTGGAGCACTGAGCACCCGTTTGATACCCAGCATCACCCTGACATTTTGGGCCAGGCTGTAGGGAACAGCAGTGGGAAACGCTCTTTAGGAAACCCACGGCACGTTCAGCTGCCGTTCGGCGACGGGAGGGCGACTTTCACGCCCCACCAGGGATGGGGGCGAGCGATGGGGCGGTTTTGCCCATGCACAGCTCTTTTCCGAGGCAAGAGATGGCTTTCCGCCGCCTCTTCGTGTTGCAAGAGCGCTTTGCTCAGCACGTGCAGGAGGATTTCCCTGCACCCTGGCCCTCGGCGCTCTGCCCGGGAGCCCTTCCGTGACAGCAACCCCTCCGAGCGCCTCTCCTCGCAATGAGAAATCATATCACGTCTTTCTGCGTCCACCCCGTTGTACTTTTCTCGTCGTCATGTGCCTTTCGGTTCCTCTTTTCACCATCCAGACGTTTCCCCTTTTTCTTTCCTTTGGAATTTTTTTTTATTTCTCCCCCTGTCATGTTTTGGGTTTTGAAGGGCTCAGCACCGCCCGGGGCTCTGGCAGCATGGCCGTGGGACGGGCGCTGCCCGGCGCCCCGGCAGCCTGTCCTCTCCCTCGTGGTTTCGGCTGTGCCGGGCTCCGGGGGCTCTGGGGAAGGTTTGCCCAGGGGTCCTGGGAGCCCCCCAAAACGCTCACCATGACTTCAACCATCTGCTTTCCAATGTGGAGATCGGACACGCTGGCGATGTCTCCGTGCAAGAGGAGTCCTCATCGCCCACAGGGTCTGGCACGAGGCATCGCGCCCCCCTAAAACTCCTCTGCAACCCCCAAAAGAGAGAAAAACTCCCATGAACTTTAATAGCTCTGAACAAAGCCTGATGTTTCCAGTTGTGTTATCCACCTTTGGGCATTTTTGGAGGAGATGGGATGTCCTTAGGTGCTCCATAACCTTTGCATGAATAGTTCCTTTTCTCTGCATAAGCACATTCTTAAAGGAGCATTGGGCTTTCATTCTCCGCTTACTTCAACCATCACACTTCTCTGTTCACTTGTTTAAATCAAGCATAAAGCTCTAACTGTTCTTTGAATATTTATGACTAGTTTTTATCTCATGCCATGCATACAAAACATACTTGATTTCTTTCCTAAAAGTTTTTTCAAGTGTAAAGTTTTAAAAACATGTGGCTTTTATTGCAGGCAGGAATGAATAACAGCATTCCACCAGTAACCACATTAAATGGAACAGTAATATTCATATGCGTAAGGGCAAAAGCTGCCTTGTTTCCTATTTGCAGTTGAACTCTGAAATTAATTAAGAACTAAAAGGATCTGACAGTCATTAGGATCCTTTAAAAAGGAGTGGAAGTGGCAGATGGGACCCACGCTCCAAAAAGCTCGGCCGTGCTATCAATAGCACAGAGGATGTGAGCCCTGAACATGCTCCTCATTGTCGGGCTGTTGTGGGGAGAGGAGAATCGCGGTCCCGAACAATGAAGAATGGCACTTTCGTGACTTCAGAACCGCAGGATTCACGTCAATCGCACTCGTGCTCCTAAGTCACTTCGCAGCTTTTGAAAACCCCATCTCATCCCGTCGGTGCTGCACACGCTCGAGTATTTGTGCTACGCCCGGAGCGCAGGGCTCCTGCCAAGGGCTGGTGCCGGGGGAGCGGTGGGTCCT
>NW_010554481.1:0-1911 GCF_000687285.1 Phaethon lepturus | reverse complement strand
CCCGCGCGCCGTGTTCGGGGAGACGATAAATCCCCGACGGCAGCGGCGTCGCTCGTCATTCACTCCGGTGTGTGCGCTTGGGGCCGACCACTCTGGTCCCCGCGTGGCCGAGGGTGCGGGTGCACACACGTGTGGAGTGTCTCCCTGGGGTGCTGATTGAAATGCGGACTGGTAATAAAACGCACTGGTATAAAACGGGGAGAACGGGGAGGACAGGCAAGCCCCAAAGCTGTAAGAAGAGTCAGTGAGCGCTTCTCCGGACGTGGCCTTTTCTAGTCAGACCATGGTGAACGAAACCTGGCCCCAGGCAACCAGGTGGGAATTTCATATTGATTTTCCCCGGGGACATCATTTCACACCAGGATCCAAAACTCTTGCTAGAGTCTTCCTCCTCCTCCTCTCGCTGCCCCAAGCAAGGATCCCGGGCAGCCGTGGCTCCCATGGGGTTAATGGATGTCCCGGCTCAGGATTTGACGTCAAGCTGCGGCCCCGGCCTTGGAAGCGGGTGCTGAGAAGGGTTTCCCCCACTGCGGGTATGGCCCAACCCCGGGGCGCAGCGGCCGCCGAGCAGAGCCCGGCGCAGCCCGGCTGGAGTCATCAACAGGCCGGTCTCACAGCTGGTCCCTCGCCCAGGCACAGGCTTCCCCTGATTTATGTCTGGGGCAGCCGCCGCCTTTTCTCCCCGACAGTTTCCCCTTATTTCTTCCCCTGAGCCCCGCAGCTTCCTCCCGCAGCAACCTCTGCCTGCAGTGCCCGTCATTGCCCCGTGGGAGCCCGTTTTCGCGGTGACACTCAGGGGTTAAAAATTGTCACCATCGTGCACCCCATTGGACCCAGCAGCTGTTGTTTGATTTATGAATGAATAGCACGCTCCCTCCCTGCATGCTGCTCTCAGATCCCCTTCCCTTAACTACAAAATAGATCCAGACACCCGCATGGCCCTACTGAGCGCCGTGCTCCTGAGAGGTCTGAGGCAGAGTTTGCGATGAATTTTTAATAGAAAGCTTCCTGTAAGCCTCTGTGCTCGCTTCCTTGCCGTCGAAACGAGTGGCTCTGCTGCTAAATAGCAGCTCAAATGAATTAAAAACTACAGAGGAGCCTGTAAGGGAAGTAATCCCAGCGAGTAATGATTTAAAGAGCCGCTGACCTCCCTGCGATGTGAACAGTAGCTTTTAAGTATTTGAAGAGAGGCCCATGCAAAGCCTGGGTCTTACACTCTATTAACCTCCTCTGGAGTGCAGGGAGGGTGGTGGAGGAATAATCCCTACGTGCCGATGCCTCCTGGTTTGCGGAGGACTAGAGCGGCGTGAGGTTTGCGCCCGGATTGAGATTCTGAATCCTGCCGGGCTGAAAAGGAAGGATAATTCGAACGACAGATAATCCCCGTCAGAGCGCGGTGCTGAGGGTCCCCGTAGCCCTGGGGCGGCTTCGCTCGCCTCGAGGCAGAAGCAGCCGCTGGGTTGCTTTGCTGGGCTCCGCACCTCTGCGGGTTACTAGCCAATTTGGGCTTGGGCAGAGCCTGGTTTGCCTCTGCTCTGTGTTTTGGGTCTCGTTTTATATTGCTGTGAGTCGGCTACTGGCTTTGTGCCTACGCAACGGAGAGGTGCGGGGCCGAGCAATGGGTGAGTCTGCATCCCATCGCCCTGAAGTGAAGAACAGGTCAGGGTGGGAGGCCAGAGGGTGCTGGAGAGAGTGGCTTTTTGGGGAGGGAACAGGACGTGGCACCGGGTGCTTTGGGGAGGCATTTGGATGTTGCCTTGAGGACACCGAGGGGATGTCATTAGATGCCCTTTCCGGAGTAGGGAAACCTGGAAACGAGCACGGTGCTGCAGGGAGGCAGCGTTGTCCTGCTGGGACCGAGCCCGAAATTACCCGATGGGACGGACAGCCGTCCTGCGCGGCTCCGGGGCT
>NW_010554480.1:0-2284 GCF_000687285.1 Phaethon lepturus | reverse complement strand
TTAGGAGGTTTATTCCTGATTTCGGTGACAGATGCAGTGCTTGTTTGGAGTAATTTGTTGAGAATCACCTGCTTCAGTTTTGTAGAAGGTGTAGCACAAGGGCATATGCCATGAAAATGTTTTTTTGTTTGTTTTGAACAAAAGTGCTAATTGAAGCAGCAGTCTGTACTTGAATATCACTGCAGTAAGATGAGGCTATTCTTTTGAGACTTTCCAAATGTTGTACTGTAAAAGCCTAAAATCTTTATTATATTTTAAATTCCTCTTCAGAAATATGCTCTATCCACATCCCAGCAATAGATGTGCAACTTAATCTTTGGTGCTGGGGATTAATTAAGTTTACCCACATAGCTGCAAAACGTTTTCAATAAATTTCTGTTTTGGTAAAAACACATAAATACATGTTACATGCCATTTTTACAGGCTTATTTTAATTTTATAAATAAAGAGAAGATTTCGGAGCATGTGGCATTTTAACGTACACAATTTTAACATGGACTTTCCATAAACTCTACTGATAATTGATATGATCAAGATAATTTAGTCTTTCTCTTCAATGTTTCTTAAGAAACAGTTGGAAACAGAAATATCTACTGTCTGTGGGCAGCTGTGCCTGGTCAGTTGGCCATGTATCTTACTAGTTTATGAACGGATATTAAATGACAACCTTATTGCTAGATAGAACCCTGTTAGAAGAGGAGGAGGTGGATATGAAGGTTAGATATTTGCTTCCTCTTGAGTTCATGTATGCAAATAAATAGAGAGTAAAGTGTCTTGTCATATATCACCTTGCAGAAGGACCAAATTAATTTAAATGTAAATCCTCCATTGTAATTTCTGGCAAGCATGTTGTTTTTATCTTGCAACACATTCCTATCCTTTTTCTTGTATTAGATTCTTTTCAGTGATGTCTTAGAAGTTAGATGGCCTGACCCTGCTATGGCTGATCTGACAAGATGTATAGACAATGGCAGCGTGAAGATCTCATCAATAGATGGTTATGCTCACCTTTACCTGTCAGAATTGCAGCAAGAATTTACAATAGAGTTCTTATGAAAAGTCAGCCAGTTATCTGCAGCATTCTCACATTCTTCTCAAAATAACAGCAACTATCAAACTGGAGATCAGTATGGAAAATCAAGTAAAAATTCTGTTCCAGAAATGTCTTCAAAACAAACAAGAATAGAGAATAAGAAGAATGAACATGGTTGTGCTGAAGGTAAATACAGGGAACCAACCAAACCAAAAGACCAAAGAAAGAGAGAGAGATGGAGTCCCTTTGTTTTACATAAATTGTTCCTCTGAATACATCTGGGTTACACAGCGTTGGTCTGTTTCCTCCTGCCCAGAAGAATGGAAATACCCTTTGTCATTGGCATTAGTGCACTATAACTGACATACTATTAAGAATGTAATGAAGATGTGAGAATAACAACCATATATCTATAGACTTTAATAGACCCTGAAACACATGAAACATTTTCTCATTTGCCTACAGCTTTACCACTCAGCTGCAGAGCTCCATATTTACACAGGTAATTTAAACTGTTTACTACTTAATTGTTAACATATGTTTTACAATTCTGCAATTGTGAACTTCAACCTCTAGCAAAATAACTGAATTCTAGCTATAAGAAATAAAAAAATTACTATCATGTTCTTTTTTATTAGGAACTTCTTGAAACGTGAAATTCGTTAAACCAACATTCTGTATCCTACAGTAATGGAAAAATAGTAATTAGTCCAGAGAAAAATAAATTTTATTTTCTGACATGCTGTATAAATATATAAATGAAAAGGAAAATGCTGAAAGAGAACACGGGTTTGTGTTTGTTTTTGAGAAGATAATACTTCTGAGGTGGGCCGGTCACATATATTCTCTGTCAGCACCACTAAAAATAATCAAAAAACCTATGCAGGTTTGACAAAATAAATTTGGTAAATAATGTGGATAACTAAGGAATCAGAGGACAATGAAAATATGTGGCTTCTTTTCCTTTGAATACATGTGCATACATCTGTTCTTGGTATAGAAATATATTTCCATTTAGGATACGGAAATTATCAGCAAAAAGAAAAAAAACCACAACAAAACCAAAACAACACACCTTCGAACTTACTGAAGCTTTTATTGTATTTAATACAGGTGGAGTTTCTGTGACTTCTTTCTACAGAAGAATCAAGATACTGAAAAGTATTCGTGCCCTCAGCTGATTCAAATTGTATGGAGCCAGGGTGTGTTTTATAGGTTTGAAGAAGATCACAGAATCACAGAATCACTAAG
>NW_010554479.1:16928-17594 GCF_000687285.1 Phaethon lepturus | reverse complement strand
TATCTATTTAGTTCAGAAGTTTTGGTTCACTTCGAGAAAAAGGATTGGGGGGAAGGAGGGAAGAACAGCAAATGGCTGTGAGGAAATAGCTGAAATGGATGGAGCAGAATGAAAGAGAGAACAAGAAAAAGAAAAAGGTACTAGTCCCTAACCTTCCTTTTCTTTCTGTCCTTAGCTGCCTTTTCCCTCAGTAACTCCTGATAGCTCCAGCCATCTTCATGTGATAGTTTTCCACTGATAGTCCCCACCCCATTCAGCAGAGGACTCACTACCCATCCCCTTCAGACAGAAATGCACTGGTGCATGAATCACTGCAGATGGGTGGCACAAGGTGCCTGGTGCTGTGATCATGCTGCCAGCGGCACCAACGTCTTGTTTTTGCCCAGGGCTAATGGTGCGGGCACAGGGTACTCCCCACTCGGGACCACCCAGTTGATTATGGCCCCAGAGAAGCCAAAGGTGGGCCCATCCTGTCTCTCCCTCCTGCCAACACACACGTCCATCTCCAGGGGAAGGGAAGTCCTCTCACTTTTTCAAGGACGTACAATGACTTGGAATCACCACGAGCTACAGAATCACAGAATCATTAAGGTTGGAAAAGAATTAAAGTTCATCAAGTCCAATTGCCAACCCAACACCACCATGCCCACTAAACCATGTCCCAAA
>NW_010554479.1:0-16359 GCF_000687285.1 Phaethon lepturus | reverse complement strand
TCCAGCCACTCCTCCCCAAGCCTGTAGCACAGCATGGGGGTGTTGTGACTGAAGTGCAGGACCCAGCCCTTGGCCTTGTTAAACCTCATAAAGTTGACCTCAGCCCATTGATCCAGCCTGTCTAGATCCCTCTGCAGAGCCCTCCTACCCTCCAGCAGATCAACACTCCCACCTAACTTGGTGTCATCTGCAAACTTACTGAGAGCACACTCAATTCCCTCATCCAGATCATTGATAAAGATATTGATCAAGACTGGCCCCAGTACTGAGCCCTGGGGAACACCGCTTGTGACTGGCTGCCATCTGGATTTAATTCTGTTCACCACAACTCTCTGGGCTTGGCCATACAGACGTTTTTTTTATCCAGCAAAGAGTACACCTATCTAAGCCATGACAACTCCTCTAGGAGAATGCTGTGGAGACAGTGTCAAAGGCTTTACTAAAGTAGACAACAGGTAGACAACATCCACAGACTTTCCCTCATCCATTAGGCAGGTCACTTGGTCATAGAAAGAGATCAGGTTGGTCAAGCAGGACCTGCCTTTCATGAACCTGTGCTGGCTGGGAGCTTTTGCTTCTCTGATGCTTTCTCTGCTGCAGTGTAATAACATTATATTCTATTTTTCTGTGCTACCAGCTTCTAGAGGAAATACCATTGTAAGCAGCTTTTTCTGGGTCAAGCCAGCTTCTACCTTCTCCCTGATCACAAGGCAAAGCCACTGCCCATTTGTATTTAGGTCAAGACCCTCTGCACAACCCTGGGAATGCTGGTGCCATCACAAGTGAAGCATTACAACATCCCAACACAATCACAGCAGAGTTGAGACCTTAGATCTTCAGCCCTAAAAAGGCTGTTCAAAAGGATTACAAATACTTGATTTAAAACGTAACTGTCATGCAGGATCTAAATGCCTTTCTGTCGAGGCAGTAAGGAGAAGGCAGGACTGCTCTACAGCCCAACTGACTTCAGGAAGAGTGAAGGCCAGCAGAGAGCCAAGATCAAAACCACACTGAGTAGCAGTAAGCTACAAAAACACTTTGGAAAATGCATCTCCTTTGATCATCCAGAGCAGTGGGAAAGAGACAACCCAAGAAACAACCACCAAATCCCACCTTTCTCCACCACACGTCAATGATCAACATGGACTTCCCGTAGCCAGCAGTGACTGTCTGTCATCTCTCTACCAGAATGGTCTTTCCCAGCACTTTCACACTACCCCTTTAGTCCTTTCTAGGAATTCTGTATTTTGACCTCTAGCACTAAAGACTAGACTCTTGCTATGGACTGCCTCATCTAGTAGTGCTTCTGAGTCCTTCGATAATACAAATACCTGCCTAACCGGCATATGTAGTTTCCATGACAATCAAGCATATGAATTTGAGGGATCCTTAACAGACAACAGTGATGCTCAAATAAGCTTTGACCGTTCTTACAAGCATTAAACTAGTGTGTTATTGAATACATGCCAACAGTGGAGGAGATCCATGAGGCTTCATAACCTCTCTAAATGGAGAAATTTGTTATAAAACTGCAGAGAAGTCTGCAAGAGCAAAAACCCTAAAAACTAAACAAGTCCTGACTCCAGACTTTTCATGAGTTTTATGTCTTCTTTCCCCTTTCTTCCTTTCATTTAATAATAAAAAAAATTAATAAGTGGAATGTTCTGTAGTAACTTTGAAAGAAGTAATTTAATAAAAAAAATTCAGAGTGCCTCAAAGTTAATTTAATTCAATCCTAGGCTCATGCTGCTGCCAAATTGCACATTTCAAAACTGCATAGCCAAAGAACTTTAGGTGCCCTCTGAGAATGCCTGAAGTGAAAGAAAAGACAGGGGAGAAAAAAAAACCATGAAAGCAGATGAAAGAAAAAACCTTGTTGGGGAAAGAGAAGGAAGAGGAAGTTTCAATTAATGTACGAGTGATTTAGTGCTAAGAACAATAGTTAGGTAGAAGTGTCACTGGCATTTATTTAATTATTTAACACCCTTTGAAGGGAAAAGAGAGCAGGTCAGGCCAGTCAAGATGAGGAAAAATCTCATCAGTAAAGAATAACTAGCTTGGAAAATGAAAGTACAGCATAGTAATAGAACCCTGAGTGTCAGGGCTTCAAGCGAGAGAAATCAAGGCACTCTGGACTAAATTCTTCCCTAAGATATATTCAGCAAGTGTTTGTAGACTTTAGTGAGAGCCATGCAGACATGCATCCTGAGACATGATCCAGTCTGTAGATGGTGAACACACCTTATGGGCCTGATGCACTCCCACTGAAGTAAAACCACTGTGAAAGCAGGACTGATTACAGTATGTTGTTAGCTGGCATCTGAGACAGCTAAGAGG
The DNA here is from genome assembly GCF_000687285.1 of Phaethon lepturus. Lineage (NCBI taxonomy): Eukaryota > Metazoa > Chordata > Aves > Phaethontiformes > Phaethontidae > Phaethon > Phaethon lepturus. The sequence continues at coordinate 14,022 of NW_010554479.1, read as the reverse complement.
CCAAAGTGGACAGAGAGTAGGCAAGAAAACATCTTAGAAGTATTCAGCTATGATTCAATGCTGTAATGTCCTAACGTCCTACACCAGAGAGAATCTGGGAATTAGGAGGTAGGATGTAACTTTGGTCTCATAATTTTGCTCTGGAAAAAACAATGCACAATGCGGTACCAAGCCAAGACATTTTTCATCAGTCCTTGTCTATCCTTACAAGTCCATGGATCACATTGCCACCATATTGTCCTAGTTCATTTGCTAAAAACTGTACTTGGAAACCTGCCACATAAGACACAATATGTAGGTTATGAATAACGTTGCTAGCAAGTAACTTCCTCCATCTCACCATTACCACAGCTAAGCAGACACATCTATCATCACTTCTGTCCTCTCTAGCCCCTGGGCCCTTTTTGGTGTCATCCATCTGTTTACAACAGGGGAGTTTAGGTGTTAAGCCCTTCAGAGCAAGGAGTGTTGATTGTTATAAACGTGTGCCAATGTTCCTCCATGGTCTCAAAGCTTATGAAAATAATTATGACATGACTGCCAGTAATACCAGAGGACTGAATTTGATAACCCAAAGAGGTCCTTTGGAGCCCTATACTCTTAATCACTAGTGCATTGGCTTTTATTATTACTGTTGGTCCTAATCTTACTGTTTACTTCATTGAGCAGGTGAAGGTAAATTCTAGTAGCTTGCTTTAAGTTCAAGGTTACAGCAGCTCTGACTGCAAACATACTACATCCTAAATAAACAATACAGTTTTGACCAAAGGCCTTAGACTGTCTGCTACAATTTCCTCTTAAGAGGGATACAGGTTAAGCTGGATGTCATTGGAAAGTCAGTACTTTCAACAAGATTTTTGATAAAGCCATATAATTAACAAACGACCTTGATGTTATCGTACTAACTGGGCACATTTTCCATTGTAACAAATACCTCAGCTAGCATCAGAAGATTGGACAGCGTTTTTTATACATATAAAAGATCTACAGTAACATAGAGAAATATAATGTTGATTTTTTCATATATATAAACCCCCTTATACATAAATATGCATATATATGTCTGATATATGTAGGTATATAGAATCAGAGCTTCCCAGCTCATACTGTTTCTCTTTTATTTTTACTTTTTTATCCACTTGCTCCATGTTTTTGGTCTTTCACAATCTACTCCCATTTCCTATCTGCTTCATTAGAAAAGTCAGCTACGAGAGATAATGACCCAAGTTCTTCAAATACATAGGCTTAGATAGGAAACATAGTTTCCAGCTAAAATGAAAAAAAAGATTGAAAACTTAATCCCAGCTTCGCCCCATTTTATGCAGTCTTTGCATCCCCCACACTCAACAAGCTGATCAGTTGATTGTAACTTAAAATTGGCTCTTTCTGCACTATAAAGAACCCAACAATTTCCATGGGCAGTCAGTATTATGGCAACAGATCGAGTTCCAGTAAAATAGATTTGTAATATACACACTATTATTTACTGGCTTTTCTAATATTTACTGTGTTATCCAAAAGGGCTTTACACACATCTCTGAAGTTATCCCCCCATTTGGCATCTAGGGAACAGAAGTCTATATCCTCTAAGATAATTAGATACTTAATGATCTACGTGTCTATTTACTTTTTGAGGATCTTGGCTGCAGAGAATATTAAGCGACTTACCCAAATGTCATACAAAAAGGTTGTGGTAGTGCCTTGAAAAAAAAACCAACCAGAAACCAATCTCCTAAATCCATATACTTTGTCTTAACTACTATCCTTGTGAATTACACTGTTATATAATGTAATTAGGAGAAAATAGCAAGTTCTATTCTAGGAACTTCTAATCAGCGACAAGCACTGCACTCCTAACGATCTCATTAGAAAAGAAATGCATAATTGCACGGTAGCACCATCTAGCAAACTACACCTCCAGCCACCAGGGCAGCCCTTTCCCAGGTAGACAGCACAACTTTGGGTGAGACCACTTCTACTACAGGTAATACCAGGAACACTCACAACTAAGAAGTGACAAGGATCTTGTCTCTTCTGAACATGAGTTAAAGGTTTCAAAAAAAATTAAAAAAGGAGGAGAAGAAAACTTTATCACCAAGGTATTGTTAGTTGAGAATAAATACGAAGCTGGTACTTTGCTGTTGTCCTCAAGTGCAGCAGTTTTATACACAAAGCCTATTTGCAATAGGAATAGACCTAGAGACCACAGACTTACAGGCACCTTGGATTTTGATCTAATCTTTGCAAATACATTCATATCCAGTAATCGCTACGTACATTTTATTTATACCTGCCTATTCTTATCTTGCACATCTCAAAGCAAGCACCCCACTGCAACACCATAAATGAAAAAGACCAACCTTTCTGCTGTATCTTTACAAATTCAGTATATCTCAGGCCACCCACCGCATACTTGATGCTACACCAAACACTATGACCAAACCCTATGGGAGGATGAATGACCAGGTAGGTGGCCCAAACTCCCAGAGTTCAGAGCAGACATCTGGTATCACCAACAGCATCCATTATAAGAAGACCATTGCTGAGCTGTAAAACCTGACTTAGGTTTGAAGTCCTCCAAAATGTAAGAGTAGTGCGGTCTAGATTTTGTATTTGAAGTCATCACTGGATGTAACATGGCACATTCCTCAGAAGTTCCTGCTTGAGCAGGAAAGAATGAGCTCCAGGGGCAGGGATCACAGCTAGAGCTATGGGGCAATAGGAATGTCCTTTGAGACCTCTACACAATAATGCTTAGTGTCCTGTGGCACATAGGGAGACAGTCTAAGGTTGTCAAAACAGGTATAATGGCCAATGAATGGCATTTGCAGCTCTTTCACAGCTTCCTCTGCTAGCATCAGCAAACTCCTACTTGAGTGTGCCACTCTGTAAAATGGGAATTTTACAGCTCCACAGGGAAGACAAGAAGGAGTAAAGCACCAAAGCAAGGCATTAGGCATCTAAAACCTTTATTGATCCAGATCTAAGTATACTGTATTATCGGGCTCCATGTTAGGTCATATCTGGGAGTCTAAGAAAAGCAGCAGTAAGAGGCAGTAACAGGATTGAACTCTAAAGTAAGGAAAGAATGTAAGAAAAATCGTGAACCAAAACGCTTTAACTTATGAAGGCAAGGACAAGAAGTAGTTAAGAGGGGATTTTGCTTGAGCACAGAGAAGAAAATCTTCAGAGATACAAATCATGACTGCTGATGATTCTGTTTTCCTCCTGACACAGATAATGGGATAAGTGGGCATGCATGGAAATCACAGAAAGAAGAATTTCTGAGGAGATGAAAGCCTTTCACAAAGCAGCTCCATTATACCATTTTCCCCTGTGCCTCCTGCTGGGAAAGGCTGGGAGTACAGCTACGCTCAGCTCCTCCGCAGTCCACAGGAGCAGCTGGGAGCTCTCCTACGCCTGGGAACATGCCACTCTAAGCCCTGATCCACCTGCCTGTGCAAACAGCCGGGCCTGGAGCAGCTCTGAAATGTCCCACAGCTGCCTCTCCCATCTCATTTCCTAATGCACTCTTCACAGGCAGAGGCAGCAACTGGAGTAACTGGGAAGTCTCACCCTGCTCCATCAGTTTGGGATGCTCAGGCCCCGAAGGGGGAGTGTGCTGGAAGGCACCAGTGCCCTGGTCCTGTCTCTGCTGCTTAAAGGGAGGTGCTGAGGCTGGAACAGGTTCTCAGAGAGTCTCCTGCATGCTACTCCTCATGCAGGAGAAAGCACCAAGTGAATAAAAGCAGCATCCTCCTGCGCTGGGCAAACCAGCATCAAAGCTCATTCACTGATGTGCGAAACCTAAATCTCTGTGAGGCGCTTTTTCTTTTTTTTTTAAAAAGTCTCCCCACCCCCAGTCACTCTCCCTCCTTTTTTTTGGTGTTGTCATGGAAACTGCATCTGGTTTCCATTCTCTCCCTTTCCATCATGTCCCTGCTCAGAGGCAGCATTGGCGAAACATTGATCAATGATGTAATGAGCCAGCCCCACGGGAACCAGGCTGGCCTGCAGCACCAAGTATGTAACCCCAGGGCTCCCAGTCACCACCTTCCTCACAGAGAAGGTCCAATTCCACTATTCTTTGAGGAAGTTTAATTAAAAATCAGGTGGGACCAGGCCCTTTTAAGGCACCATCCTTCAGAGGGTCAACAGAATCGTCCCCATACACATGCACCTCAAGCCCTTACGTAGTTCTCTCAGGAGATGCTGGGGTTATTCTCATGTCCCTGTACACTCTGAAGTCTACCACCAGCTGGCTACAGAGAAGCCTGTGAGACACTGATGTGCTATTTCTCTTTGAAAGGTAATCTGCACCCCACCAGCTGCCCCATCCCCTCCTGAGGCTGCTAGAACAGCAATGTTCTGTTTTAGGCCTTGCACTAGACCACATATGCTGGCAAGCCTAGGGCTGTAGGATGCACAAGATCCCCCATAACCCATACACTTGCACCCTGCTCTTTTGTGCCTTACTGCTGCCGTCTGATTTCTCATCACCTCTCCTACTGGAAGAGAGTGTGAATGGAGTAAGTAACCAAAACCAGAAACAGCTGTGCCAACACATGAAGTCAGTAGAGCAACATTTCCATTAGGAAGGGAAGATTTGAGATGGCAAGCAGCAACAACAACAAAAGGCCAAAAAAAGGGAAGGCACAGCAGTAAAGACAAAGCAATCTCAAAGGAAGGAAGGATGAAAAAATGTTGAAACGGGGCCAAAAGAAAGACTGGCCTGTTTTTTTAATTTCAGCTTGCTGCTAGCTGAATCGCTTTTCCTGCAGTCTCCTCCCACCACCTCCCCAAAGGGTACCATTGCCTCCTAACACACTGATGTGCCAAGGAGCCCTCTGACAGCTCTCTATTAATTAACTTCATGCCGATACAAATTTTATTTAAAGTTAAAAAAATCCGATTCACATTGATCCACCTTCATTGCTCCATCTGGCTGCCAATCAATGCCTGCTCGGTTTTACCTGACGGTGGAACAGATCTCACAGCTCCATGTGGAAAGGAGCACTTGGGAAGTGGGAAATGAAAGCGCTGTCTTTGGGCCTCTTTCCCCATCCTACACCCATTCTGGAGCGAGCTATATCAGTATCTTTTCTCCTTCCCTGATTTTTCTGCACCCTCCAATTCCTCTGCAGACCTCCCACTCCTGACAGTATGAGGTGCTCCTTCTACCAATTGCCCGGGGTCCCATTGTCCCAGCTTGGGAAGGGTCTTTTCTCATACAACAGACCAGGCTAAAAGCTCATACAATGCACAGGGCTCAGTGGAGACAAGAGAGGGATGAATTGGCCCCCTGTGTTCAGACTTCTGACAAGATTTGCTGGATTTCTCAATGGCAATTGTCATTTTACCCTCAGAGGGAAAAGCTTTGTCTCTTCCCCTTCCCTCTGCCCCAGGAATCGATACAGCTTCTACAGAGAACAGCCTTTCCCAAACAATGCTTGGTCCCTTAGGCCTTGTCTGCACTAAGAAAATTGGTAAACTTTTTTTTTTGTGCTCTGCAAGTAGCAAAATAAGATACTGGAGAGGAGACATAACGCACACATCATTGCCTAAGGATGAGAGGGGGGCTGCTGGTCTCATGTTGCCTACACAGTAGCTTTTACTTTCAATATTACTGGCTTTTGGGAGTTAGGGCAAATAGCCTATCTCTGGTTGAGTTTGGTTAGCCCTATGCTAACACAGACTTCAAGTTGGCCTCTCTCCTAATGTTTAAAGCTAGTTCACTCATCTGTGACCCAGGAAGAAGCTGAACATGCATTACCTTGCATCTTTGCACTATGAGAAAGGTAATTTTACAAACAGTTTTAGTTAGTGTACTCTTTCTAAACCTCTCCTTGAAAGATAATCATATTCCTCTATTATAGGCAAAGCTTTCAGCTTGCCAGTATGGCACTGAAGTACATGTTCTTTTATTACTGAGATACTAAAATCTCACAGCTCAGGAGCTCCAGTGTTAGCAAACATGGGCAGTACTGAAACAGAGACTATATTAGCAAAAATATCCAGCTCTAGCTATCATGTGAAAGATGTAGAGAGAAGAAGATAATAGGCTACCTCTGGGTAGCACCCTTGAAGCCATCATTAAAATTCCACCACTGAACTACCTGGTGATATGGCTGTCTCTGATGAAGTCATACCATTTCTGCCAACGAACAGATAGTGCTGGCTTAAGAGGTAACATATGCAGGATTTCTTTTGAAGAACACATTCATCCATTTTGGCATGGACCAGACGGCACGGTAAGCTCTGGCCATTCTCTACAGCGTGCGTTGTTCTTGCCTGCTGGGCCAAGGCAGTCGCTCATCCGCTCACACAAAGTGGGGCATCCAGCCTATAGGCTTAATGTCGTATTGTGCACGAGGTATTTGCATGCACCCACATATGTATTTCGCTGTCTTAGAAGACAATAATGTACTGGCTTAAATACAACAGCTACTATTTGTGGGTGAGCAGTAAAGAGAAAGATAAATCCTCTACCCGTACCAAAGTGAACCAATATGACCCAGACAAATATATCAGACTGCTTCTCTAATTCAGGTGATGTTTATATGCTGGGGGCACATTGGTGGGTATGCCTATAAACCTAATACAAGCTGCAACAGAGGAGGCTGGACACCCCTGAAATGGCAGTCCAAGTGCTTGTTGGATAGTATAACAGCATACTTGGTTAATGCAACTTCACCATGAATACTTGCAGTCCCTAAGCCTGAATAAATGCAATATGGGCTTAAACCACCGAGAGCGCAAATGAGCAGGCAGGAGTTCAGAGTGGAGTGGGATTTGGAAGCAACTCCAGAAAAGATTTTAGAGGAAGCAGAAGGAGCTTTGTAACAGGAGTTACTGGAAAACTTTAGTGGGTTCTCAGGTAAATAGCTGTGCCCACATCCAGTCCCAGGGGGCATCCCTCTGTCTTTTTCTTTGCTTGGTAGCACAAGCAGTTAGTTTTGAGGTCCTATCCAGCCATAGCAAGCCACTGGGTCACAGGCTTCCCCTGTTTGGTGAAAGTACCTTTAACATCCAAGACTAGCAAGATCTCAAGTTCCACCTGGTAGCCATCTCATTCCAAAGACACTGGGGTTCATATTTGAAGATAAGAGGGTCCACATGATGATTTGTAGGGCTGATAGCTCAGCCCTACAGCAATACCATAGCACTTCGTATCCTGAAGTGTTTACCCTTCTGACATGCCTTTCTAGTTCAACATTTTCATTGCCAGGGGGTGGATTAAAGCACAGCAAAATTAAGGAACTCCCTCAAGATAACACACAATGACCTGTATAAGAGCAGGAAGCTTAACCCCCAGCTCCCAAGTCACAGGTTAATGCTTCATCCTTCCTTCTTCATGGTCTATGAGTGGCTATACCCCAGCTTACCGAAAGACTTGCAAGGTAGTTGTGGATCTGACCGCTACAGCAACAAGCCAACACGTTACCCACAACCCTTCTCACGCCCATTCTCCAGGTTTTTCTGCTGACCCCTCTTGCTTTTACTTGTTTGCTCTTTGTCCACTTTCCCAGGGTCTCTTTTTGCCTCTCTCTCATCTTGCAAGGACAGAGATACACAACATCTATGCAGAAGCAGGAAAGAAATATCCACAGGTTGCCGAACTTTCTCCTTGGAAGCAAACAGCCACAGAAAAGCCAAGAGCCCTGGCTCTCATAAACCTGGCTTCAGACAATGAATCAAAAGCACCTAAGCTGGCATTAAACTATCTCAGGCTTTAGGAGTTTGCTGGCAGAAAAGGAAAGTTGAAAGAGAAAAAGGAAAAAAAAAAAAAAAGGAAGGAGTGAGAGAAGATTAAAAAAAAAATTCCTAGACACCATAAGTAAGTTAAATAACAGTCAGGAGGACAACTTGGTTATGCCTTTGGTGTTTGCTTTGATAAATATCGCTCCTCATATAGCCTCTGATGGATGACCCTCCACTCCCCATCCCGCCCCGCTTTGGTCCCCTCCTGTTTCCTTCCACTATGCCCTCAGATGCGTGCCTCCCTGCCTTTACCGCACTCCTTCAAACACACCCTTTCCGCTTTTTCTCCAGCAACCCTTAACTCCACCCCTGTCTCAGGTTCTTTTCTTTCACGAACCTTGATAGAAAGAAGCAGGTCAGAAATTAGCTGTTATTCAATCCCAAATTTCTAACCCTGGGAGGCGGGGACTGCTGTATGGGCTTATAGTGTCCTGATTACCACTTAAGGCCTTTTGATATTGCTACAGGAGCCACTTCTAAAGTCAGAAGGGGTCATTTGGCCTAATATAACCTCCAGGATAACATGGCCTGAAAAGCAACTCAGCTGTTTCAGCACTTGGTGGAGAAGGTTGTCTGCGTTACATTTTCTCTTTAGAAAGGTACCCAGTTTTGACTAAAAGACTCCAGCTGAAGGACTGTCTACCATAAACTTAGTCAGACCAGCTGGTATCATCCTTTTTAACTTCTGCCTCATTTCTAGTACAAATTCATCCACCTTCAACTTCTGATTGCTATGTACCATTATGCTTATGCCTAAAATCATCATATTGTCAGAGCTTGTCAAAACCTTTTTTTCTCTTCAGGAAAAATTTCACAAGTTCACAGTTTCTGCCAGGAAAGAAGCATGCTCAGATGAGAGGTTTTCCTGTGAAATAAAAATATTGGGAAAAAGTGTTTTGTTTAGGAGGTGTGAGAACCTTTTGCTTCAATGAGGCTGAAGTCCCTTGCTCTGATAAAGACAACGAGCTTCTGCTGTTATGACTCAAACTTTTCGTTTGAAAAGCAAAGATTCAGGCTGGACATAGGGAAAAATTTCTGTACTGGGGAGGGTGTAGCATGTACCCAAAGAGGCTGTAGGACCTGCAACCTTGTCAAGACTCAGCTAGATACAGCCATGGTGACCTGATCTGGTGTTGGCAGCAGTTGTTTTTGAAGAAGAGGCCACACTTTGTGACCTCCAGTGGTCCCTTCCAGCCAGCATGTCTGGAGTTCTGTGAAATGCAAGTCAAAACAAAATACCACAGCCTACTTGAAACTAAGAATGTCACCAAGCTTTCTTCACAAACAGCTATAGTATCAAGGAAATGATACTTTTTCCAAGGGAAAACTTAGTGTGTCATCAGGAGTTATGAATTTGCTCTTGAATCCAACCCTTGAGCTTTCCTTAGCATGGGAAAAGCACATTTAGCTGTCTTTGCTTTTGCTTCCTTTCCCTCCTGTGCCAGGGGTGGGTGGGCAGGCAGCAGCCCATCCCTATCTATGTAGAGATGTAGAGTATTTTAGTAAGACTACCATGGTGCATACCTTTTTTCTTGTGGGAGAGTGGCAGAAAAGTTCATCTACAGAAGAATATAATATTAAAGTACTTGAGAGCAGTCCCTATACCACACCCAGTTCCCAAGCTGCAGTGCCTCCTTTTCCAGAAACTCTTTGGGAAAAAAAAATCAACATTTTCTTTCACAAAATTTGAGCTGAAAAATCTTTTGAGATAGTCTTTTCTGTCAAAAAGCTGTCAGTTTTCCCACTGAAGTTTGGAACAGATTCAAAGTGACTTCTTTTTCTCCTGTTTTGCTTTAAAATGTCATATTCCTACCTTTTTATTTTTTTTTTTGGAATGGAATAAAAACATACATGACAAAGTGACATTTCCACTTGAGCTATCGTTTTGTTTCTCCTTTTTTTAAGATGAGAAACAGAAATGGAATATTTTCAGTCAAAACATTGATTTTTGAATTAAAATGTTTGTTTAAAATTTCCCCTTGGAAAATCCTTTTTTTTTTTCCCCAGCAGAACTGATACTGTTCTCCCTCCCAGAAAAGTTAATTTTCAGCATACCTATGTTTCTTTTGCCCTACAGGAATACCTTCTGCACATGAAAACTTCAACCTATACAAACTCATTTCTCTGCTTTGGCAGTTAATTGGGCAGGCATGCGCTGCAGGAAGGGTACTGGGAAAACTCCTCTTCAGTTTGTGTCAAGGCTCAGAAGAGAGGCTGCAGTCTCTCCCCCGTTGACAAGGATGGGATCCACTGCCTCTGAGCACACTTTACTTCTGCTGCGGTATAAATCAAGGCACAAGAGAGGGTGCAAAATTTATTGGGAGTGTCAGTAATTGTGTACAAGTTGGGTCCCAGCCCTTTGTTGGTGACTGAGAACAAAACTTTTTTATTTCAGAGTTTATAATCAAACACATGTGGCTTTGATAGTCTTTACAGCTCTCTAGAAAACTGTACTTTGATAAATGAATGAAATGCTTAGGGCATAGTGACAGACCCTGCTGTCTGAGTGCATACTTCTCCTGCCTGCCTCAGACCTGAGCACCCGGCTACTAAATTTTGTGTGGCAAGCCAGTGCCTTAATTTCATTTTGCATATGAGAGGTAGAAGTCCTATTTGGTCAAGAGCAAAGACCCACATTCCAACTTAATACATTGTACTTTGTTGCCAGGCCTGTGGCAATATTATTGTCTTTGCCCAGACTTTCTCTTCAGGAATTTGGGAAACGTCTAACTTCCAAACTTAAGAAAGTTTACTCCGCTGCATAATCCTTCTTTATATTAAATCCAGACAGTGATGATAATGTGGCTAGAAATATTTGCCATGAAGGGATTGAATGGTTGGAAAACAAGGGTTTGCTGAATTATTGCTAGACTATTTAACTTTGACTTTAGATATGTAGGCTTCCCCTTGCTTCTACCCGTTGCTCACTTTGTCACCCCAGGATTCACATCTTACCTAGAATGGTCTTGGTCAAGCATAGCTTTCCAGTTTGTTTCTTCTATTCAGTGTACCGCACTGTCTGGGCTCATGAAGTGCTGTCTCTTGAAGGACATTTCCAAAACTCCATGCTCTGATTGCACATCCACCACCCAACAGCACTCTTTCCATATTCACTGAGAAAAATCAATCAGTCCTTAGCTCCCTTTCCCTGGAATGCATGTGGAGGCAGTACATAGTAAATCAAGCACTAATACTTCTGTTAGAAGAACTTTACCAAGGATATGCCTTGCATAGCAACTTGGCTAAAAGACTGCATATGCAACATGTAAAGCATTAGAAAATGCTCACTGGGGTGTCCCTGGGAACTTCAACGTTGCCTAATGGTCCAAACAAGTCGGTAGCTTTCCTCATTGCTATTTACATTGCACCTTCATTTTTATGTTTTAAAACAACCAGACCTTCCAACATTAAAAGTGGCATCTACAGTTCTTACCTCAAATCTGTGATAGGGAAAAACCAGTAAGTGTTACTGTGGGGATGCTGCTGCTGCTGCTGCTGGATCCATTGCATGTAGATCCACACATGTAGAGGCATTTGCTTATTTAACCTCGTGCTTGTTCATCCAGATAGACAGTTTAGCAAAAGGAGAGGTTAGAGCTCCTCCTGGCCACCTGGTTTACTGCGGTGCCTAACAGACTCTCTCTGGTTTAGCATCAACTTCTTTCTAAATCTTATTTCTTTTCCCTCTGTCAGCAGGTTCCTCCAGCCTGTAACAGAGAACCCACCTGAAAGGAGAGACAGCCTCATTAAGCATTGGAGAAAGTTGTGGATGAAATCTAATTTGTGAGTCCAGGCCCTCATGCCTAAAGGAAGCATAGCTCGGGGGGGTGGGAGGTGGCACGAAATGAAACACAGAAGCCTGAGGATACCTGGTACAAGATAAGCAGGCTCTATACTTAGGCTCTTTTTTCAAAGCACGAAGGGAGCATATCTCCTGCTGATGTCAATGTGAAATATTTTGTACCCTGTGGAAGGTGAGGGAGTATGGAGTCACTTCTAGCACCTTCCTCGTGAACTGAGAAATCAAGGTGTTTGGAGTCTACCCCAGCTGTTGCAAAAAAACCCTCAACTGCCCAGCTAAGACAAGAAGAAGGTCTAGAGCGTCTTTAACAGATGGTGGGTTAAACAATGAGTTGTAGCGATATCTGGGGAAAACAACGGCTTTCAACAAGCATGGTACATGTTTTTACATGTGAAAGTGATACCAGGCGGAGCTGCAGCATCTTTAGGCGAGTTTTAAACTCAGCTCTGCTGCAATGGCACCCCTGTGCACTAGGGATGGAGCAAGCAGCATGCAGGACCTGCCTCAGCCAGTCTTCCTCCCGCCTGCCTCCCTCATGCTTCAGAGCCACCTCCCAAAGCTCAAGCAAGGCAAGCGTGCCTTCACTTCAAGAGACGTCAAGAAACATAGCATTTCAAGAAATGATGTCTCTGATGTTTCCAAGGCTAGATATGAATAGAAACTGTACCCCAGCCATAATGGAAAACGCTTCTGTTAGGAGTTACATGCTGTCCTCACACAGAATCCATGTTCTCCAAGGCCTGTGGGGTGTGTGACTAATAATCCACAGGTCTTCATAGTGATCTCATGTGCCTAGGCAGACACAAGCACCCTGATGTAAAAGAATACACAGATCATCTCACCTGCATGGTATTTACACAACAGTGTAATGATAACCAGACAAACTGCTTTGACTTGTATTGATACTGGACAGTTCCCCAGTAGTGGGGACTCTGAGCTAGTCGGGCCCAAGGTATGTGTATAGTAATCAGGGCAAACAGAGACACCATTCTCATATACAACACTGAACCTGCTGAGCTCAATGGGCCTATGGTAGCTATATCTAGTTACATTATACTGCTAAGAGCCAAAAAGATCCAGGTGGGGCAAAAGTCCTCAGCACAAGCATAAGTCACCAAGTGACCTCCCCACCTCCAAGGCAGGGGCAAAAGCTGTCTAAGCAGGGTGATATCCACACACTTTCGTATGGTGGGCTGCAATTTTCCTCTTAAGTCTCTGACAAAATAATGAAACACATAGTAAGGTAATCTTTTAGTGAAGACTTATGTTTAGAGGTTAGACTAAACCAAACTGAACTGGTTTAGCAGTGCACAGCAGTAAAGCAGAGACATCAGCCTTCAAAGATAACTGCAGGGGTTGCACAAGATGCAGCAGTGAGAAGGGCATGCCATGAGTGGCCCTGAATTAGTCTGGCAGTGGAGCCCACTAGTACATTGCTACACTAACCCTTCACCAGTACGCAGTATAATAGGGAGCCTGAGTCACATTCACAAGCCAGATAGAGGAAGATAATCACAGTGCCAAGTCATGGTAGAAAAGAGCAGAGTAACCAAATGTCACTCAGACCTCACAAGCCAAAGGGCACCCACCAGCCAAAAAGCGAAGCAGACCACAAAATGGTGGAAAGCTGTATTTTGCAAATCTGGAGAAGGGCACACCATTGCAAGTAATTTTGTTACATATCTAATGAACCCAGATCAGCTACTGCTGAAGTGCAGGCTAGCAGAAGGAGAGGAGGATGACAGGGGCCCCAACACAATAACCTGGACTGAAGCTAGTAGAAGCATGGGAATGGCCTCTTTGCTGCATGGGACCCATGCAACACTTAGGAATAGAATACCTTCCCACAAAAGTATGGGCTTGACAGAAAAGTTATTACACAAGGCTAAAGTAGGACACCTGTTACAGGTTCACCAGATCAAAACCACAAGTCTGAGAGACAGCTAGATACCCCATTTTTTCATGCCATAGACACGAGTGGAAGTCCAGGCTCATACATGTTGGGTATGCTACTCAGAACATTGGAAGCACAGTTTACGGTGTTTTAGCTCTACCCTGTCCTGGTTTTCTTGCCTGCTTTGTTTGGGCTGCCATTTCCATGTGACTTTACCATGTAAACAAGACTATTTAGTTCAGTTAAAACAACACAAAACAAGATGTACATACTCAAAATTTGTTCTGGATGTGAATCACAGAATCACTAAGGTTGGAAAGGACCTTCAAGATCATCAAGTCCAACCATTAATCCAGTGCCACCATGTTCCCTAAACCATGTCCTGAAGCACCACATCCACACATTTTTTGAACACTTCCAGAGATGGCGACTCCACCACCTCCCTGGGCAGCCTGTTCCAATGCTTGACCACCCTCTCGGTGAAGAAATTTTTCCCAATATCCAATCTAAACCTCCCCTGGCACATCTTGAGGACATTTCCTCTTGTTCTATTGCTTGTTACTTG
>NW_010554478.1:30959-33955 GCF_000687285.1 Phaethon lepturus | reverse complement strand
GACCGCTCCCCGGCGACATCCTCCCGCAGCTCCTGTTGCCGTGTCTGACGCCAGGGTCAGTTCCAGCCTTTCCGCAATTAAAAGGGATGTGTGGCACCGGGCAGGATCCGTCTCCTTCGTCAGCAAGCTGCACGCACGCTATGCGCTCCGGGCGTGGAGACAAGCTGGGCTGCCTCCTCTCTGCATTGATGGAGCTTACACCAAATATCAGTATTTTAGGGAGCTGAGTCTGGCCTCAGCTGAAATGTTCCTTTCCCCTCTTCCACACTCTCTTCCCTCCCTTCGCTGTCCCCAGTGTGTCACTCCACTGCAGGGCTCTGCACTGGGCAGTGCTGGGGAGTACCGGTCCTGTGGCAGCTCCTGCTGCTCTGCTCACGGCAAGCATAGCATCCTGCTTGCTTTGGTAGTAAAGTAGGTTCAGACTGCTAGAAATTATGGTCCTTTTGGAGTTTCCCCTCCCTGAAAGCAAATGTTTCCCCTTTGTGGTCCCCATCATAGCAGGACCCCATGTCACACTGCAGGTTCCTGCAGGGCATGAATCTCAGTTTGGATGCAGAAATGAATCTCTAGCAAGACCCCAGACCAAGCCAGACAGAAAAGCATGTTATAAATGACATTCGGACATGCGATGGGCAGTCTCTGGCTGATACTGCATACACTGAGGGCTCGGTTCTGGCTTGCTACTGGGAAGGAGGCAGATGGGATCCCTTTCCCCTATGGTTGTTGTGCTGGAGGGTCCAAACCCTGTTTGGCAGAAGCTGTGAGCCTAGAAAAGTGTTTGTGGTCAGCTAGACTTAAAACTGCTTTGGACCTTCCCAGCTCCAGCCACATACACTGCTGTGGGACAGTAAATCTGTGTTTCTGAGTTGCACAAGCGCTTGTCTCCCACCCAGGTTGGGTGGACACCTTTGGCCTCTGTCTGTAGCTCAGCTCTGCCTGTGTAAACCTCCTGGCATACTTCTGGCAGTGGAGATTTATTTTTCCTGGTTTTCAGGAAAACATGTGCTTGCCTGTTGCCTAGGACACAGGTAATCTGTGCAACGCAGTATGTTTCAGGAGGCAGGGGGAAACGGGGTAAGGACCAACAGCAGAAAATCCTATCAGCTGGAGCACATGGTAATGATATCACTCCGAAGACTTTCAGAAGTTACTTGAAAGGATTTAATTTAATTTTTCAGAGGCATCCTGACAAGCACAGTTTTTCTCTGAAAAAAAAAAATTACTTAACAGGAGCATCTGTCGCTAGTGTCCCGCATCAATTTTACCGGCAGACAGGTGAAATTACATCTCCAAGAGGAGCTGAAAGCTGCTGCCCTGGGTAGAGGGAGTAAAATGAAGATTTGCCCCAGCTCCACTCTCCCAGACCCTCCTCATCCAGTGGTGAAGGAGGGGGGCTGACCTTGGCCAGCCCCGTCCTGGCTCCCTGATACCCTGGCAGGGTTGTGGTCCACCAGCTTCCCCCCGGGCAGGCAGGTCTGCTGGCTTTGCTGCTGCGACAGCAGACGTCTCGTCAGAGCCTGCTGTGCGGTGCAGAGCTTCTCCCTCTCGCACACCTCTGCGATGCTGCTGCCACCCTTCAGGCTGCGCCCCGGCAGCTGCCTGCTTCACCCCTGCCTACGGCTGGCCACGGGGTCCAGCAAAATAAACGCGCCGATCGCAGTGAGAGCACTGCTTTTCCTCCATACCATCCTTATAACTCAGCCTAAAGGCGGAGGCATAGGCTGGGCTTGCTGCCTTGTGTGTCGGGAATATCTCTGCTCAGAGATTTGCTAACAATCCTGTGGCTAAGCCTTTCATAAAAATACTCAGGTTTCTTTCCCACCAGAAACTGAATGTGACATTACTGATGAAGCTAATAGAAATTACAGGTGCAGGGTGAAACTTGTTGAGCCAAAAGTGTCCCATTGCAGAAGATCTCTTGGCCATAATTCAATGTCCCATCTGTTTTTCTTATGAACTAATGAGCAACATTAAAATTGGATCAGTAAATTTAATGTCTTCTTCAGCAGCTTCTGTGTCCTGAGGTTTCTGAGGCTTTTCTCAAGACGTGTTAGAGAAATAAGGTCTCTTTATGTCTCTTCAAAACCTGTGTTGGCTAAATTAATCTGAACTCTATATGAAAAAATTACACCTCCTATGAACTCATCCAGACTTCTGCACTTGTTAGCATTAAATTGCCAAAGGTGCCAAGATAATCGACTTCTCTAAAAAAAAAAAAAAAATTAAAGCCATTTTTTCTCCTAAATAGAAACAGTAATGAGTCAACAAGAAACCAAATTGATTTATACACCTTAGGGGTAATTGATTTAGGAAACAAGCCTTATCTTTGTCAATTTTTCCTCAGTAAGGCTTGTAGAAATAAATGTTTTCTTTCCAGAAAGTGCATTAAAAATGAAAAGCAACATACTTTTCTATAACCTGTTTCTAACAAAGAAAATAGACATAGCAGTGCTGTGGGTGGCCATAACACAGCAATTACAGGGAAGGTGGTTTTGAAACTGAACATTCTGGCATGCAGTGACAGCAACAGTATCAGCTCAGTGTCCATTCATTTTTAAAATTATTCTAATATTTTCCTGCTTACTATTTGGAGTCAGTCTCCCAAAATAAAACTTCAGGGTGTGTAGCTAAGCCTGGACCTTTGGTAGGGTCAGTGTCACCTGAAACAGGTGATGGGGCAGCTCTGACACCCTCTCACTGCCCTGCCCCTGGGCACGTTGCGTGTGCGCGGCTTACACCGTACTGTAGAGGATGAACTGCTTAATACAAGGTCCTCAGCCACTCGTGTGACTTTTAGTTTTACGTTACAGAAAAAGAAGCTTTTCGGCTATCCTGTTTGTTGACAAAACTCCTGCATGATCCATGCACAGGTAGAGCAAAGCAAGGGATCCTTCTGTCCTCGGTGGCACCGTACAGAGCAGTTAGTGGAGTAACTGGCACTGTGTGGATCATGCCACTGCAGATTGGAGGAACAACTAACCCTTGTTCAAAGCAAT
>NW_010554478.1:2783-30928 GCF_000687285.1 Phaethon lepturus | reverse complement strand
GGAAAGAGAGGCAGAAGCAGGGTGTAAGTAATTGACCAGTTCAAGGGAGTTCACAGCTTTCCCCACCTATGAAAGCTCAGGGAGAGCCAGAACTGCTCTGCAAAGGAATTATCCATGATCCTACAACCCTACGGCCATCTTGGATGGAAACACCACCATCTGTGGTTCGGCCACCACCAAAAGGGCTATTCTAACCCATTTTGGGTTACCTCAGTGCATCAGCCTTACCAAGAAAGTGGCAAGACACTAATCCAGTGCTTCTAGCCAAAAGAATTTGGGGAAATCCTTCAGCTTTTGCAGGCCTAAAGGTCAAAAACCTTATGTAGCATTGCTTTCCCACTTATTTTTTACACTGTCTGCTGGACTGCGGTCTGTATTTGATTTATGCCATGACAGAACATTTTATGCATCTTGTCAGAGTGCGTGGTTGTGCTCATGGAAATCAACTCACATGATGTATCTTCCCTCCAGGGCAGCACACCATGGACTGGAGACACTACCTCACTGTGCCTGGCCTGCTAACACCAGCAGAAGAAAGGACTTCTCCAGGGTTGAAGGATGCCCTTCGCAACACCTGGCTAATGCTGAGGTGATATCATAGCTCTCAGAGGCACCCTCAGCTCTGTACAGCACCTATTCCTACCACCCCTGTCTCCTGAAGAGACGATACTGACAGATTCAGCAGGTTACAACATCACTTCCTTGATATATAGCCATAAGTAGGTTGCTCAGATCCTTAATTGCAGCAAGGAGCCTGGGAGTTGGCAGACTGCTCTTGTGTCTTTGATACAGTGAAAACTTCAAGTAGCATGGACACTTGAAACAGCAGGAGAAGTTGGTATGCCTATGGCACTGCTACAGAACTGAGGTGTCCAGCCAAAACATTTATGTCTAGCTTGTTTTATTTCCACTTCACTCATGCCAAATCAGCCCAAGGACTGTCATAAGGGGATGAACATTTGGTAACAAGTGTGGCGGCCAAAACCCAGACAAACTCCTGGAAGTCTTGCAAGAGCCATCCTTTCAACCAGAGGGAGTCACTGCTGACAGTTTCGAGACCCAAGGCCTGGATGTGGTTGGTAACAAGTCTAGGAATGGTTTGTAAGTGTGGAGCATTGTAGGAACATCCACTCTTTTCTATGGATGAATAAGGAATTCCTCAAGTGTATAAAGCCATAACCTTTTGCAAATGCTGTAAGAAACCCACCATGGTCATATAGTTTCCTTTTCAAACTATCTTTTTTCATCTCCCTCTGAAAGCCAATATTTAGAAACCAAATTAGGAAGACAAACCATGCTTTTCCTTGCAGAAAGCTCATTCTTTTCTGTTATAAACGGTGCTGGCCAGGTTCTTAGCCAGAAAGGGCTGCCAGCTCTGTAAGAGAGGTTACTCGTCTCCAGTCCATGTGGCTCTTTCCCAGTTATTATTACAGTGTATATTTTTAAAAATATTTTTAGCTCAATGCTGAAGGCAATGAATGAAAGTGAAAGTGCCAGATGTCCCTCTCAATTCTGCCCAGTCTATCCATATTCTGCCTCTTCTGGGGTAAAGAGATGCCTGTGGTATTTATCAGAAACCTCTTACAAGGGGAAGAAATGAAGCAAAAAGCTAGGCCTGCAGCACAACACAACTGCTGGCTCTATATGCTACGTTGACCTTGGTTGTTCTGATAAGTCCAACCTTTTTCCCTCTTTCTAGGGCTGGCTTCTTACCTCCTTGCAAGGTGGCCCATTCAGGGTATGTATTATTGGTAGGAGATGCAAATAATTTAACAAAATGAGATGGTGATGGACACCCCTCCTCTTACCACAGTGTGATTTATTTTATCTCTTTCATGACCTTTGGATCCGAAGCATGCTGACACAGGTTTTCTTATTTTAGTTGGAGCTTGCCCATGGTGTGTTCACAGGCAATCATTTGGACCTTTCTCCTAATGATCTCTGTGGAGCTCACCAGATGGTTGTAAACCAAAACTGTAGTGCTGCCATCTTCCTAACAACCACACTCTTGATCAACAGCATCTCAATACATGCATAAAATGACGACTTTAACAATCTGATATGAACAGTCAAGAACTATCCCACTAACCAAATCCTACCAGGTTGACATTATTAACAGTTTATTTTCATCTAGTGCCCAAGTAACTACTGGGAGAATTTGACCATCTACGTAGGCCCTGTTTTTCACTTGATAGCACACTTCCCTGAAGACATGACTTTGACATATCTTAGGAATCTGAGAAACCCTGTTAAATCTGGGCCCTTCAAAATGGTTAATGTGACATCAGGCCATGTAAATCCTGGAATTCTGCTTACAGTCCCCAGACAAATGTTTTACAGTTTATTCTTGACCTCTCCTGGATACAAGAGCACACTGAGAGTCTTTTGTCTTCATGTCTTTCATTGTGCAGGGCAGAAAAGCTGTCTTGGGTATCAGTGGGCCTGAAACTGCGTCTCGGCTTCCCACCCAAAACCAGCACACCTTAACTGAACTACCCACCTCTCCTGCAAGCGCAAAGCTTGAGCTGGGGATGCAGTCAGAACAGGATTTCTCACAGGACGTTCTCTATTGCTTGTTGGGTGGTTAAAATAATGAGCAGTTGTTTCTGTGGTATTTTAGCCGTTACACTTTTGGTCCTGGCCAGAACAGAGGAACTGCAGAGAAGAGCATATTTCAAGTAATAAATTTAAGCATTTTGAAACTCGAGGAAAAAAAGGTGAATTAAGACGAAGCCAAAGATTCAGGTTAGATCTTGTTTAATCCAAACCAGGATATCCATCCCTCACAAAAATGTTGACCACGGCTATTTTTTTGGCACCGTGTCTGTTCTCTCCCCACCCTGCTTTCTTGGAAGTCCCTGTGCTCTGGCTCTTCAATTAGAGGCAGATAATTGATGCATTGCAGACTGGAAAAACCTTATCACGCTGCATTACTTGTTCCACCACTGGAGCCCTATCAACACTGTGAAATCTATTTCTGCAAGTTTGGAAGAGACTTGGATAAACCACCTGGCAGTCCCGTCTGCGCCTGTCGACAGTCGGATCCAGGCAGTTTGTCACGGACCCTTGAAAATGGCATGGACGGAATGAAGGGGTCTGTGTCTCCAGTGCGTATTTTGGAGCGAGGGTTAGTGCCGAGGGGCGGGCAGAGGCTGTGCTGTGCTCTGGAGCATCACCCGGCCTGCAGCTCTGCTGGGAGCTGCGAGCTCAGGCCTCAGTTTCTGCCCATGGCTGACCCTTTCAGTTAGGGGACCCCTTAGTTTAGGCATATGGAGGGTGGGAAGGATGTTTTTTAGGCTGTAAAAAGTGGAGGGATGAGGTAGCAGTGGCAGTCCAGGGATGCTAGAGCACATCACCGCAGGGCACCTCCCCGGGGAAACTGTGGAGGCCCACGGGGTGGTGGAGGGTAGAAGAGGGGCAGGACCTCAGCCCCAGCTCTCCTATTATATTGGAAAGACAATGGCAGTGTCAAGCAAGGCAAGGGGATTTCCGGATTGATGGCAAAGGCAAAGTTAGGGAGGATCAAGACGCTTCTGAAGACTCATCTGCTTCAGGTGAGGGCAGAAGCCACGTGATGGAGCTGGATCTGCCCCACTCTCCTCCTCCGACAGCTACCAGTAGCTTCCTGTAACCAGTGAGGAAAACACCTACAAAGGTGCTACATACCTCCGAGGAACCGGTGTAACTGCAAACGACACACAGCTTGGGTGTCACGAAACAGGCTGCCGAAAGCCCTCACTGCAGCATCGCTGTCCACAAGAGCTCAGAGGCAGTGGCTTGGAGGGGAAGAAAGTGTTCAGCCATGGAGAATATGTTGCAAAGGTTGTGACTGTAAGCCCTTTTTGGGTGCACAACACTTGGAAAAGCCCCATGAATCTGCCTTCCCCTTGGTAGTCCATCTCTGTGGAGGCTCCCTCGGGGAGGAGGGTGGTGGGTTTTGCCTCAATCCCCATTACTGCCCGAAGCTCCTGTAGAAACAAGGAGCCCATCACAGAAGCCTTCAGTGAAAATACCTCACTTGTTCCTGTGGGTTTGCAGTGGTCGGCACAGAGGTGGGAGAAGGCTTGAAAGCCATTTTCTCCCTGCAGCCACGCTGAGTATGGCTCAGTGGAGAATGCTTGTGAAATAGCAGGTGCAGATTATCTCTGTGACTGGTATGGGGGAGTTATCACTGCAAACGGGATTATTTCTAAGTGAAGGAACTGTAAATGTTTAATTAGGGACTCAATCCTGCCTAGGCCACAGCAGGTTTGTTTTTTTTTTTAATTTTTATAATTTTATTTTGATGCCTCTTGAAGTCATGGCCTGCAGTTTTACATAATAACCTCATTAATAATTCACTTTCCTAATGTCAGTGTGAATAACATAATAATAAGAGCCCCCTTTCTCACAGAGCAGAGTTTTGCTGGCAGAGAAGGTGGGAAGCAGCTTTCACCCAGAAGTTACTGCACTTTAGCTGATATCTCCTTATCTGACATAAACAGATCCATGTGCTTCACTTCATCTTAAACTGCTGATTGCCAGATAGAGGCATCTCCTGCTGCCAGGGACCGACAGGGAAAGGTAATTACGGCTGTGCTTGAGCTCAGCTAGCAACGGCTGGAAGGGTGATGCTGGGAGTGCAAACACAGCGAGGAGGTAGGGAGGGGGTCAGGTTTTATCCTCTGTCAGCACTCCTGCAACACACACCAGCTCTGCAACTAAAAGCAAAACCAAACCTTCTAGGTCAGTCCTTTTCTCATCTCCAGATCAGTAGGATCTGTTCTTCTGAGCATGAAGCACTTCCAGCGCTTCATTCCAGTACAAAGTTAATTCAAAGCACTGCTATTTTGATGTCCTGTTATTTTAGATTCATTTTGGACCAAAAAAATATGTGTAGCGTCAAACCACCAAAGCAGTGATGGGTAGGAACCAGGTGGACTCTATTAGAAAACGAGGAAGGGAATCTTTCTTCCCTCTAATAGCTGCCAAGAAACATGCTTGTTTCAGCTTTTGCATGAAATGATAGATGGGGGCTTTGAAGCCTAAATCTCTTTGGTTTTATTCCTCCTCCCTTTGGGACATGGGTGCTGTGGATGTTCATTACTCATGTTGGAAACATTTGCCACAGGAAGCTCCTGGAACAGAGTTTGGAAAGCCATGAAAGCCCTAAGAGCAGCTGAAAACATCGGTGCTGCCCCAGCACTTGCTGAATCAAATTATTAAGTGCCGAGATAAATTAATGTTTGTCTCCGAGTCATTCCCAATTTTACAGAGTCCAGGGTTTTCACACTCCCTTCCTACCAAGAAAATCCTCTCTCCTTGAAAAAGAAATCCCATTTTGGTGGCAGCAGCTTCCAAAATCTGGAACTGTGTTTTCAGAAGTCTTGCTTCACTTTCCAGTAAATTCCTTTCCATCTCTCCTTGCCCAGGGAAATAACTGGAATATTTGCATTTTTTAAAAATCAGGATTTTCAGTAGTCATAAAGTATAGACTAATGAGCCTCTTCTGCAAGGCTATTTAGTTAATTAATATTTAGACACTGAAGCAAGGCTCAAGAGCTAATCTATGAAGTGTTATTGAATGGTCCTGAACATCTGGCCTGAGAATCCAAGATTTCACTGAAATTGAATTAAGATTCCTGCCATTAGAGCTCCGAAATAAGGGAGATAAATACAACAAAAGCATAAGCCAGGAGGCACAGCTCCTTCTGGCAAGCCTGGGGGCTGAGATAACCAGGAGCCACCCCAGCTCAGGCTGTGGGTCATGTTTATCCTCGGGGGGGAAACACTGAGCCCACAGCAGCCGAGTTCTCTGCTCCTACACCATCCTTGGCTGGTGGAGAAGGCGAAAAAGGGAAGACCTGCCCTTGGCTGCCTTTGCTCCTACCAGCTCCAAGTGCTGCCCCTGCACTGGCTCAGCCCAGACCCCGCCTGTCCATGGGGGTCCATGGGGGCTGGCATTGCCTTTCTGGGGGCCTGATGCAGCCCCACACTCCTCTCTGTGGACTGTTAAATAGGAAATAACCTAGGAAAGTGGCTGGGTACAGGCTGACACTGACACCCTGCCCAGCACTTGTGCCACTGGCAGACCTACCCCAAGGGAGCATTGCTCACCCCTCTCCACTGTATCTTCCGTCAACACCTTCTCCTGTGACGTGACCTGCTGTCTCCCAAAGAAAGGAGCTGAATATAAACCAGAGAGTGCTTTCTCACCATCGTTCAGCAACCATCAATTCTGTACCCCTTCCAGCATCTACAAGGGTCTGGATGAAAAGCCTTCACATCACAAACCTCCCTTCTGGGCTCATCTTCCATTTAGACAGGAAAGCCACAGCCCCTTTCAAAATCCTTGCTGCTTGAGCCTTATTCTCTTTACTTGGGGTCAAAAAGAGGGTTTCCCATGACTTCACAAGGATTAAGATTAGGGCTTGTTTCTTCAGATGCTTCATACCTCACCCCCATCTCATCAATGGGGTGATGAGTGAAGTGATGAATGAGGCAGTGAAGACACATAATGGCTGCCCCTTGTAGCTGCAGTCAATGAAGTTGGGGCATTCTAGCAGATGTAACTTATTTCCCCTGTTTAGCAGTGCCTGCATTGTTACGTTTTGCTGCCATAGCATGCTGGTAGGCTTAAGGCTTTTTACATTATAGAATAACTTAGCACCTCATTTCACTGGTGGGTCTTGGCCTTCTCATTGGTCATGTCCTGTTTGGTTCCCAGCATCTCTTTTGGAGTGCACTGTCTATTTTCCCTCACAGAACTAAGCCTGGGTGATACCTGTGGATCATTAGCTTCAGAGACTACCTTTTGGATGGATGAAACCTTCATCACCATCCCTGGTGCTCATGCAACCTTAGCCTCATGCTCTGCAAACAATCACTGTAGCACCCTGCACCACAAACTTCATATTTTGTCAGAAACTGAACAGGAAGAAAAAGAAAATTGAAAAAAAGTGGTATAATTTAGGGCCACAGAGCACCCCAGAGGTCACAGAGGAGCCCCAGCCAAACACTAGGCAGGGTGGTCAGCCTTGCACAACATGGCTATCAGCCAGTCCACCGCATTGCTGGGCCAGAGATCATTCCCTGGGGCTGGTGCCTTCAGTAATGCTGTAGCCATGTACTGGTGAAGTGTTGCTCACAGACCAAGGAGCTGTTTGCTCTTTGGAAGGCTGGGTGTGCATGTGTATGTAGATTCATCTGCACAACTGCATTTTGCAGTTGTGGCTTTCTAGAGGATACTAGTGGGTGGTTCAAAAATATAATAAGGATATTATTATACATATATAATTTGATTCTTTTAGTCTGAAATAAGTCCCTGGTAAATTTATATTTACTTGGCAGCAAAGATATAAAACTTGGTTTGGCAGTTGCATTTAGCAAAACACCAAGAACTCAAGGGAAAAAATATCGCTTGGCTGAGTAGGTTGAACTAATGCTGAGAAATGGGGCTCTGTGAATCTGAATTCAACCCAGTTTTTCAGAGCTACTTACCCAGTCTGCTTCCACTGTTGGCCAACTGACAGAAACTCAATATTTTTCTTTTAGTGAATGAAAAGCATAGTTAGAAACAGCCATTGGGTCAGGATCATATGCAAAAGCTCCTCTTGTGCTTTTGTTTCCTAATTGCTCTTGGAAGGATTTTTCGGACTGGGCTGACGCAGTTGTGTGTGTGAATTTCCTGGCAAATAAGGAAGGTGACTGTGTCCAAAAGACATTTAAGAGTGTGAATTCACAGCCTTTCCATGTCTAATCAAGGAGCGTAAACCATTAGCCACATGTTCTCCATTTCCATCACATTTTTTCACACTTAAACAAAAACATGCCAAAGAAAAGGTGCTACATTTTTTAATGCCCCCAAATAGGAACCACGGGAGTCCGTTAAATGCTGTGGTCATTTCCAGCATACAAATCAATTTTCCTTGTGGTGGTGAAGTGGTGAATAATGCCTGGTTTGTTTAAAGGAGCATGACTGATTTTGGATGAAGGATCCTGTCACTTTGGCATTTTTAGTTTTATTTATTGCACACAACCGTATAAAAACTGGTACTGGTCTCAGTGCCAGGCTTACTAGTGGAAAAGCTGAAAGGACCACATAACTCCTGGTGCAGCAAAGAGGTTCTCCTTCTGCAAGGCATTTGCTGGACTCCTGA
The DNA here is from genome assembly GCF_000687285.1 of Phaethon lepturus. Classification (NCBI taxonomy): domain Eukaryota; kingdom Metazoa; phylum Chordata; class Aves; order Phaethontiformes; family Phaethontidae; genus Phaethon; species Phaethon lepturus. The sequence goes on along the minus strand of NW_010554478.1, from coordinate 22,790 downwards.
AAAATTATTTTGAATAACATGGCAGAGAAGGATTTCATCAGTTGGCATCTACTGGCTTTATTTTTTCTTCCATTTTGCCTGTGTCAAGATGAATACATGGAGGTGAGCAGAAGATCTTATAAACCAGTGGCCAAAGTATTGCAAAGTCACCACCAGACTGGCCATAAAGGTTCCAGAAGCAGGGAAATATTGAAACAGCGGAGTCAACTTATAGAGTGGACTGTTGATAATAGCACTTCTACAGACCAAAAAGTCCTGAGACCAGAGGTAGATGATGTAGAACTGACTACCTCAGATAGAGTCCAGGTACTCTGTATTAATCTTCTAAAGATATTTTTAAAGCTAATGAGATCTTTTATTTTTTTTGCTAAGATTATTAATGGTATATTTATGAAATTATTTTTATTAAGGTTGTGTATTGGTCTGTATCTTGCTGAGTTGCTTTACAGGATCTTTTAATGAGCTGGTAGAACCAGCAGTGGTTGGGGACACTGGTTTCAACATAGACAGCAGCCTTTGGTTTTGCTGAAACTGTGATCCTGTGCAATCATATGTTCTGATATACAGTCTCTCAATTATTTCAAGGTATTACTTATTTAATACATTAAAGCTTTAGATTCTCTTAACTCATTTGGATGTGAAGGAAAACAACAGAATTTGTAGAGGCATTTGGAAAGATTCAATTATCAAAGAATAACTTTACTTGAAAATTATGTACATAAGGTATATTCTTTTGAGCTTGAGACAAACAATGAAATTCTGAGTGTTCAAAAATTTTATTTTAAGGAATAGCTTGAAAAAAACAGATACTAATGTAATGAGTAGATGTAATAAATCAGCTTGACAGTTTCAGATTAAAAAAGACTCAGAATGAAACTCCAAATCATCTGTAGTATCTGCATTTTAAACTGTGAATCTTTTTATGCCTTTTCCATGGCATTTTGGATATTATAGTCATTAGCTCTCACAGCAAAGGGAAAACAGCATAATTTGATTATACATAAAAAATTGCCATCCAAATTTAAAATGAAAAATCTGAATGGCAGAATATGAAGTTTTTCTAGCACTAGGCAAAAAAAAATTCCACTCAAATGAAGCTTTTGTTGATTGATGTTTTTTAGAAACAACAAGAATGTGAGTGTTTTGTTCTTATTGCTGATACACATGTTTGAGTTCTGTATAGTTCACCCTTTATAATTTGGTTTTTAAAACTCTTTCAGAGCAAAGTATGGTATTTTGAATTCCAAAAATCATGGACATGCAGACAAATGTTGAATAATAACTTACTTCATGATAAACAGAGAGGACATTTGATTTTAATCACGTTCTAGGCTTGAAGAACTGAAACACATCCAAGTATGGGAATATGTTTAATATACCACTATATTCCCTGTATTTAAATTTTATAGTGCTTTGCATTTCGTATTTCTTGGGCAGCAGTTATATGTTCCTCTGGTGCACTCAGCAAAATGGATATTTAACTGTAGGTATGTTAAATTGCACTTGTAGTATATAAACAGTGTAAACCTTCAGGTATATAGTCCAATGAGCCAGCTAGTATGTGCTTACCTCTTTACTGCAAAGAGAATTGTGCAGCTGCATACTACAGACCATGTATTATTGGTACTAAAAGAAGATTGCCCTTTACCTCAACATAATTTCAGATATTTCAGGATTTAATACCAAATTACAACTTTTTTAGGGGTCAGAATCTCCCCCACAGAAAGTCTGACTGCGTTTGGGGTGCATTGCATCAAAGTCTAAGGAGTTTGATGCAATCATATTTGGAGTTGCCTGCTGGGGAAAGAGGCTGTGACATTAAAATTGAGCCTAGCTAGTCTGAATACAGCTGATGACAGCCATTTACCTGCCAGACCCTCTCTAAAAAGCAATCTTTGCTAGGGAAATGATGCAGCTTTTGGCTTACTGAAATGGCAGATGCATGACAGGGATAATCCATCACAGAGTGGCTGACGCAATAGGTATTTTCCATCTCTAGACCGCAGGGATTTCCAAGCAGAGGAGGAACAAAGGTGGCATGGACATGTTTTAATTCATGTCAAACCTCTCCCTTCCCCTTGAGCTATCTGAAAGCTGTTTCACTCCTAAGTCCCTACTTACTTTGTTATCTTAACTCTGGCTGGAGAATCTCACCCTCTTGCTAAAACGTTTTAAAGGTCCTGTTCCCTGTTGTGGCACACATTGGGTTTTTCTGCACTGGGTACAAGGCCAGTTTCCATGCTGCTGGTAACTTAACATAAAATATACTATGCATTTTTCAAGCACAAGAACTCTTAGTGACTGGGGAGAGCTATGCCAGACACATTCTTCCTTTTCAGGTTGCTTTTTGAAAACCTTCAGGTATCCCTCAACCTACTGGTATTTTACCCTGAATTTTGGCAATTTTGGTCTGTTTAATTCTTTGCTAGTGAAGGGGCATGGAGGGCCTTAGTGCCCACAGAGACATGCTATTTTGCATTCAGAACAGGAGCCAAGAATGGTGGATGTACATTACTAGTCTTCTGTGTTGTCTTAGACAATATAACAGAAACCCATAAAATTAATCAGAAAGTGAAAAAGGGCTGGGTCTGCAATTATGATTTATTCACAGCTTTAAGTTAAGGGAATTTTATAGACCATCCGTTGCCTAGAACTGCCTTCTAAATATTAAATCATAGGAAACTCAGCAAATAGCCTCAGAAATACTTCCAGTCTTCTATCTGTATTAGGGAATCAATGTGGCAGATGCATTTCACAAGTTCCTAAATCATATTCATGTTCTGAGAGCAATGCCAAAGATTCATTGTGCAATGAAATTTATGTGCAAATGGCTGCATAGGACACCTTTGGCAAGTAGGTTGTAATTAATCCCTTTGTCCCATTTGAGTGTAATTTTACTTCAGGAACAGTTTTTTCCTTTAAATGTACTCTTCATGAAGTATTTGTTTTTAGAGATTAAAAGACAGGATAGTTCTTGGCAGCTGACTGTGAACATTTTTTTCCTCCTAGTCAAAGGATCAGTAAGGATAATAAGTCAATACTACTTTATGACTTGCATAAGCATTATTTTGAAGTCAGTGGGACTGTTCTCATGCAACCAGGCTGGCAGGACTTTTCTTATTTCACATGTAATAACCTGCCGAGCTTTTCGAGAGATAAATGCCAAATAGCATTTGGTTATGACCAGTACTAGTACGTATTTTATGATAAGCATAGCTGGTTAGCTGATAATGTCATTGAGGATTTCAGTGCATTGGGTAAAAAACCAAATTTTACCTGCGCAGAGGGAGTCTCACATGCAGTCCAGTTTTCTGGATTCATGTCTTCCCTCACCTATAATCCACAGTTCTAAGTCTTTGGCTATTTCTAGGTTGATATGATTTATTAGCTTTTGACAGGTGTGTATATAGCTGGCCTTCTCATTTAGCATGACTATGAAGCACTATTAAAAAAGAGCTGGAGATTTTAATATCAACACTCAACATCAGCATTTCAGGTGGTGCAAAATGCTTGCACAATTCCAGTCCTCTTGTATTTGGCTGCCCTTCAAGGACTGAAAATGAGCGGAAAGCAGGGCTATGTCTTCTCTCATATGAGGAAAGCTTTAAACAGTGTGTCTGGTGATTCCAGTTATGTTCTTCCTAAAAACTGGGAGGGATAAAACAGCAAGAAAGATATGAACAGGTTCTCCAGGAACAGACAGTCCAACAGACAGAACACGTTTTTCTCATGAAATATAGACTTTATCCAGAATTAAGGTAAAAAACATAGTATTGACCAAAATATCATAAATATGAATCCCCTCTGCCCATTGGCAAGTCTTAACATTTCCATAACTCTTTGAATATGAAGCATGTTTGTTGAGCTGTCAGATCAACCTTCATTCCCATGGTAGCTCCACCCTCAGACATCATGTGTCTGTCCCATTGGAGGAGTTACAGTATTTTGGTGGCATGAAAGGGGTTTTCTGTATCCATAAACAAAAACTCCTAAGCCTCTTGAAATTAATGAATTCTGGGGGTGTGCTTGGTATTGTTCAATACACATTTTTGAACATGTCCTTTGGGTATTCCAGCACAGTTTTCTTTATGTCTAGTGGAGTTCGTTACTTAAGGTCAAATGAAGTCCCTTGTGTCCTTAGGCTTGTTTGTCAAGAAAGGTCAGCTGAAATGTGGGATCAGTGAAAAGCAGGATAGGAACCTAAGTGAAATATTCACTAAATTTTCATTACTTGGTATTATTTTATTTTCAAAACCCTCATTATTCAACAGAACAAGTTGTTCTTATATAATAATCGTATAGTTCTTAGAACATTTGAAGAGCTATTTCCTTAAGTCTTCTAAAAATAATATCTTCAGGGACAACCTAAGTATGGGAGATTTCAGCCCAGATAAGAAATGTTTTGAAAACTTAGCAAATATATAAACAGAGAATATATAATGAAGACCCTGTAATCGACATGCATATGATTGATGCCCTCCGTGAATGTGCTATTCAAATCTTATTTTTGTGCACTTAGCCCCCACAAACCGGACCACAGAATCCAGACTGTAGCTCCTGCTGCCGTGGTGACTTTGGAGTTCGACTCTACCAAGGGCCCCCAGGACCTCCTGGGCCCCCTGGGATGCCAGGTAAAGATGAAGTTTGATTGATTGTTCGATCAGTCTAATTACAGGCTGTAAATTACAGGCTATTCTATGAAATATGAGAGAATGGTCCAAACATCAGTATTTGGGGATGGACTCAGAAACAAGTTTTTCTAGAATTTCTGGGGAGACAGAGATTTTCAGTTGGACTCTAAAGTCTTTTCCAGTGAAAACCCGTTTGTTATTAAAATTCAGATTTCACAAATTCATACTGAAAGTAATCTTATTACATTTCTAGGGCAAATGGTCTCTCCTCTTAAACCAGCATAAAGCTGCCGTTAAAGTTGGAAGAACCTGTTCCCTGGAGTTGATTACTGCTATCACATTTGAATATCCAGCTATGCTATTGTGTACTTACTGTATATAATATACAATATAATATTGTATATTCAAGAGGTTTTTTTCATCTAGCATACTGCTAGGCAATCCTTTACAGAGACACACATGCTTCTATTCTCTCATAGAAATTTTTTTCTTTCCCTTCTTTCTTGTTGTCTTCCATAATAAAAAATACACTTTGGCAATTAAAAATGCACACAGAAGAACAGGATACACAAGAAAAGGGTATACTTCAATCTGATATTGGTGTAGAAGAAGAAGAGCCTAGAGAAAGGAAGAAGATAGTTGCATGTTGGTGTACATTTGTTACAGACCTACCTTCAGGGATTTGAAAATCAAGATTCTTAAAGCAGATGTATAACGTAAATGAACATATCACTGACTGACAGATTTGTCTCAAAAGCTTATGTCTTCTGTATCACAATAAAAATGAAATTTAATAATTCTTCTAACAAATGTACTGACAGCAACATACATGATACATAATGATACATCAAAAAAAAAAAACAGTGATTTTTGGTAGAAACAGTTTACAGTAGCAGTTAAATCTGACTGTTATGAAAGTAAATCTGACTGAATAAAGTGTTTCAAGAACTAGCTTCAGTTGGCAAAATATTGAAATAAATTGTTACTTTGACATATTTTGGGTATTAGGCAAAAAAAGATCATAGGCATGTTTTGTATTAGCCTGCTGTAAGCTACTAATGCATCAACCTGCTATAAAAATACTATTGACCATTACAGAAGTAAGAAAAATCTAACGGTGACGCCTCTTGTGCAGAAATATTGCATTACATATTAATAAATTGTTGGTTTCTTAGAAGCGAGACACAATTTTCCATTAGACCCACACTTTCAAGGCTGCAGTGGAGTGGACTTACTGGGACACAGCCTATTCCCAGCTTTGCCCTTTCCTCATGTGAGGATGTATCTCGGTCACACCTTCTCGTCACCACAGGATGCCACAAACACATGGTCAACAGCAACCATCTGCAGCCTGCAGTTTCTCTGTCTCCTTCATCTGCTGCATTTCGTATCATTGTGCCCATAAGTGGAACAACAACAGCTGCTTTACCCTTGATTGAACCAAACATTTCCTGCAGACTGCTGTTCTGAACTTGTAGAGGAGTAGTTCTGGCTTTACATGAGGGCTCATCCTTGTTATTTTTAAGAGTTATTGATCTCTCTACCCAAACAAGAATTCGCTTAATTCCTTACATCATTTAGCTTCCTTGTTTGAAGGAATTTTTTTCTCAATATAAAAATTCTAAAGAATAAATCATTAGATTTGATCTCAAACAACACCATCTTCTTGTAAATTCGTAAACAGAGTGACTAATCAGAGAACAAGCGGAGTGGGGAATAATCTAATTTGTGTTCAGATAGAATTAGAACAATGATAACACTAATTAATCCCCTGAGAAATTAATTGAAAGGTCAGACTTTTGCTTCAAGTAGGCATAATAATTGCTCAGTGATTCAAGCCAATCTAAAATTTTTGTCAGTCACATAGTAATTTCCTCAGTAAAAATCAGGAAATAAGTAATGCCGCAGATACAGGAATATGTTTTTATAATGACCCTTTTTACAAGAAGCCATCTCAGAAAAGCTTCATTATAAAAATTTTTACTTTCTTTAAATCCAGGAACATGGAATGAATCAACCCCTTCAATCTAACCAGCACCCTAAGAATGCACATTCTCCCATTTTTGGCACAGATGGGTCATTTAGTTAGTTTAAGGCTACAGCCATTCTTCATTTGTGTAGACACGTTTTAAAGATAGCAAATTGTTATTCAAAATTATCTTATCCTATCACAATTGACTTAAATTATCAGGAAATAAGTTTTTACACAAAAGGAAAAGCCAGAATGTTTATGCAGGCTACCTGGTATGTGTCAACAGGCAGTGGCTTTTGCTTTCCTTGAGCCTCACATCTGCTGAGGTCTTGTCCTTGCACATCTCCCCAGTAATGCAATGACTTGAGATATCAGCAGTTTGTACACCAACAACAAGGCAGCATGAGGGTTAACTCTTAAACATCAATCTAGGTCCTTCTGGAACCTTGCTCATCAAAACCTTTACCTTCAGCTTAACCACACAGCTGTTTCTTACCCATTGCAGCTCAGTCTGGATTTTATGGTACTGAAAAGTCCATGTGTTGCAAACTGGTGGAAAAGGACCCTGTCTCAGTTATCTGTTAAAATACATTATATGAAATTATTCAACTTAAACAGAAAGCTCTCTTTCCTTTAAGGAAATCATGGAAACAATGGAAATAATGGAGCAACAGGCCAGGAAGGAGCCAAAGGTGAGAAAGGAGACAAAGGAGATATGGGACCGAGGGGAGAGCGTGGCCATCACGGACCCAAAGGCGAGAAGGGTTACCCTGGGATTCCCCCAGAGCTACAGGTACAAAATCTCTGGCTTGTGTTGGCTGCAGCAGTTCTCAGGTTATGGTTTTCTTCTCTGAAAAACATCACCTAATTACTGTAACATACTTAAGAAGAAAATGCCCCTTAATAGAGTGAGGGACATATATAGCCCTTGTCGTGACTGGGAAATGTGCTTTGCCACATCTTCCTGGAAAAGAAAGACATCAGGGCTTAGTCTTTCTTTAGAGCAAGAATCCAGCTGAGAAATGGGCAGGAAGAAACATACATGGCTCCCTTTTAGGGTAGAAAGCCAGTATCTGGGTCATTAAAGGAGAATAGCAGTGACTAACATTTTTCTATCAAGCTGTATCACATACATAACTGCACTTCCTATGGCATATGAGAAGAGTAAAGGAGTCACTCAGGCCCATGCTTCTAAGGTCAGTCAGGCTTTGAGAGATTCTCAGAAGCACATCTATCCAACTCCTCAAAGTATGGGGTCAAAACCTCTGAGGGCAGACAGAAGTCTGAGGGGTTTGAAAAATACCCCTCAGTAGCTATCTGTGGTTTTGTACGTCTAGATACCTTAAATATGTTGAGAAGCATGTACGTTCTGCCTATGAATGAACCACCCAAAAGCCATATGAGTATTAAAACATGGATTCAAGCCTGAGCTGACAGGCCCTGCTGAGTGATTGGATATATTTGTTTGGGCTCAACACTGTGTTGGCATAGTCCCATTGCATTAGAGCTTCTTCATGTCCCTGGAATCTGGCAAATGGTGGAGAGCTTATGCGTATACATATGCACCTGCAGTAAAGGAGCAACATGATGTAGTCATGTTCTTAAGGCAACCAAAAGTAAATAAGACTTGAGTAACTAAGACCCTTGGTTGCTGTTGCAAAGGGATTTAAAAGAGTTGTCCACACTGTATACCGCTGTGTAGCAATGTATGAGCAATTCATCTGCAATAGCAGGAAGACTTGACTATCGCCGTGACATAGCACAGCTAAGGTGCTAAAGGCAAGCTTTAGATGCATGGCAAGACGTTGAGACCTATCCCTCCTGGTCTCCTGCTGCCACTGTGGAAGGGACTTCTGTAGGTCAGATCAGCCAGCCCCATGTGGGGGAATCTTAAAGCACTTCAGATGGCACTAGGTGCATTTCTGTGCGCGAGTGATTGCAGTCAGATTCAGCTCCGGAGAGCCTACATGTAAGGGAAGCATCTAAGCTCCCTTTACAATTACTGAGTATCTAGAAGAGCTGATCAGCTTCATCTCACAGTCACTGCTACTTTTGGGCAAGTGAGACTTCAGACACCACATAGGAGATAGATCTCTAGAAACTGTAAGGGAGTTTACATCCTCATTCACACATATACACTTTAATGGAAGTGCCTTAGTCTTGGTCTGATTTGTACCCCCAAACCAAGTTCATCACAAAAGGGACAAAATGGAATATGGCAAACGTGCACAAAAAAACCCCACTTCCAAACACTCTGACTATGGGGAAAACTGAACTTCTGATCTATTTACAGATCTACACCTTTCAACTGAAGGATACTGTTTCCCAACAACAGTCATTCATATATGTTTTATATCTCATAAAAAGCAGGTAAATTAACAGCAAAATCAACAGTATAACCAAGGTGTGCAGTGTGGGAAAATGGCTTTGGATTTCCTGGTTTTATGTATGTTTGAATTCTCCACCCTAGGTTGCATGAAGATGGGATAATTGCACAGAATAAAATTCACAATGAAAGTAGTTCCCCAAATTGCTGGATCTTTGTAATAAAGCAGAATTAACATTATAGCTGAATATCTTCAAAACATTTTTGTTTTAATTACATTCAACATAAATCCTTTTGCAATTTTAAAATGAGCTATCAGCAATTTTTTCTTACATAAAGATAGTGGTAGTAATTTAATTAAAAACTGAATAATGAAAGAGGATGAATAACAAAAGCTCATATTGCGATACCTACTTCCAAGTAAAATTCCATCACTATTTTTAACAGATGTGTTTAAAAATTCTTTACATTGTATAGCATATCGTTTCTTGTTAACATCATGCTTAAGAATTTTAGAGTGGGGGGGTAGAGAAGAAAACTTTTTTGAATACAATACTGTTTTAAGTACAGGATTATTTTGAAAGACTTGGCATGTCCATGTTGATCTGCTAGTTCAAAATGAGACCTAGGGAGAAAGGAAATCTTTTTCAACTCTTCTGAGCAGCCCAAGAAAAGCAGCTTGGTATCAAAGAGAACATGAAATGGAATCCAGACAAAAAGCAATAAATTCCATCAAGCTGCCAGTGCAGCTGCTTTCCTTTAACACATCATGAACTTTGATGTGATACTGGCTGAGCAGCAAGAAGTTAACAATTTGCTGCTATAGAAAATGCATCCATGCAGGGATAAGGAAAATCAGCCCAAGCTTTCGGCTCACATCTGGAGCTCCTCAAATTTCTGAGCAGATGGCTAATGACTTCCATTGTTGGATCTGGACTTGCATTTGATTTTGCCCATTTTGGTTTTGTTCTCATTTGGATCTGAAATCAACAGAAGTTTGGGGTTGTTTTTTTCTTTAATACCAGTATAGCTGGAATCTCATGAAAAATGTTGTTTTTGCAAGGGGCAGTCACAACTATAGTTGAGCACTTCTCATCTACGATGTTAAGAGATAAAATGCCAAGTCACTGTGACCTTCTGGCATGCAGGTGCAGCAATTCTGCCTGTACCCTGTTTACTGTCAGCCAGATGGGGGGGATCACAGACTGACAGAAGAGATAACCCCCTTCCCGGCCCATGCACGTTGGCAGGGTCATTACCTGGTATCTTGCTGAGGGCAATTTGAATTGTCCAGTGCAGGAGGTTTGGCACTGCTTCCTATGAAACATTTTCCACGACCAGTAGATCTCACTGCAAGAAGTGTAACATGAAGTTGAAGCACAGTTTTCACTTTCTTAGTTTCCTACATTGGTTTCTGCTACCCTCTGTGGTCGTGACTGAGGGTACAGGGCAACTGGAATGAGAAAAAGCACTGAATGTTGAGTCTCAGTAACTGCGCTTCTAGAGGACCTCTAATAAAAACGCTTAGTGTATCTCTGAAGGTAGTTAGCAAGCAACACTAATGTGTATGGTTTCTACTGAGCATTATTTATTTCACACATTCAGTTAAAAGCAATATCCAGTCTAAATGCATTGGGGAATATATAGAAACTAATTAACTAATTAACTTTTTTCAGAAACACCATCCATTTCAATACCAGTTTTCTGTTGCATCATTCCAGAGAGACTTAAAAGTAAATAAAATCCCAAACGAAGGTTCTGACCTGCAAACACTTACCCATACGTTTACTTTTACACTCATGAATAGTCCAATTGAATGTAAGAAGCCTAGTCCTCTTCCAGTTTCATTCAATAGGAGTTTTGTGACTGGAGTTTAATGGTCTTGGAGCAGGCCCTAGAAGAACATCTCTGGCAGGAAAATAAACAGACTGCAAATACAGGAAAAAATTCTGTAGCTGATTCCTCTACACATGTGCGTTTTGTGAACAACTGCCTGAATCAGAACTGCATTTTCGCAGGTCGCATTCATGGCTTCTATGGCTACTCACTTCAGCAACCAGAACAGTGGGATCATCTTCAGTAGTGTCGAAACCAACGTTGGGAATTTTTTTGATGTCATGACTGGGAGATTTGGTGCTCCAGTGAATGGTGAGTGTCTGCAAAAAAAAAAAAAACAAACCACAATTCTGGGAGCTATATGGAGAGCATGGTCAATAATGAAGAGAAACTAGTTAACTGCCTTGGCACAAGGCACTGATGAGACTCGCTCTGCATAGCTCTTGTGATCTACTTTCAGGAAAAATTAAATTGGAAACTGAGTAAGCCAAGAGAGGGCTTGCCAGCCAGTGAGACTAGTGCTGGCACAAAGGCAGGAGGAAGAGGCATGGCCAGAGCTGGGGAGGGAGCAGGGCCATCTACTTTGAGACCTTTAGCGCTTCAGCCATTGTGATGAGATAACCATGACCTTGATGTTGCAGCAGCAGCAGCTGCACAGTCACCTCCTCCACTTCCTGCCTCCAGTCGCTCTCTTCATCCCCACTGTCCCTCATGCCAGTTCAGCTGTGAGCTGGCCTGCAACAGATATGTGGCTGGAAATGGGGCATTGCAGTTTTTCCCAAGTTATTTTTCATCTGCATCAATCCCCCATTTTAGGCAGCTGTGGTGCAGGAAGAACAATAGCAGATGGGGAGGCAGGGCCATAACCAAAAACATGTCTAAGCAAAGCCTGAAACCACCTTCTTCCACTTGGCCTTTCTCACCCTGGCATTCATTTACTCACTGGTATGGGAAATGATATTAAATTAAATTTTAAATTAAAGTCAGGCCCTCCACACTTGCTGTAGCACATCTGACTGACAGGGGTGTGTGTCCTCACAGCTGCTTCCTTTGGAGGTTAATGTATATGTGGATGTCAGTAAACTTTGACTCACAATGTTTTATTGACTTTGATGCAAACTCCAAGCTCCCATTCCAGGGTCAGTGCTGCAGACTTACTGTTCAGGAACCGCTAACTTGTCTTCCTGTCTGGGGGAGTCTTTTAGAGCTTATGACACATAATATGGTTGCTCTGCACCTTTGAGCCAGAGAAAGAACTAAAAAGAAAAACAGTGATGGTAAGGTTGTGTTGTGCGAGGAGAGAAAGCGGTGGCTATGTCTGCATTGTTCGGGATGCGGTACGGCCAGGTGAGCAGCAGCGGGTGCTGCTAAAACCACTAATGCCCTGCCAGATCTGGGCAACGTGCTGGCTATCTGCAGCCCCTGAGGCTGAGCCCTGGCTAGCCTGGAGGCTGCGCTTTTGAGAGAAAGCAGGGGCAAGAAGGTAAGCAAAAAAGGTGAGAGAGGGGTCACTAGACTCAGCCTCTGGGAAACTGCCCTTTCAGTGAGAAGCAAGGGATGAGTGGTCCTGCCATGTTCAAATACAGTCATTTCTCTGGAACAGGATGTGGCTGAACCCCTGCCATGTGTAGAATAAAAATGAATCAGATTTTGGCACCCTATAAGCAGAAGCAAAATACCCACTGACAACTGGGAGGTAATTTTGGCCTTGGTTGTTGTTTTTTCTGAGCAAGAAGCACAAATTTGTACATCACTACCTCCCTCTATGAAGCAAACATGTTGTATTTGCTAATCTTTTCAGGGGTGTATTTCTTCACCTTCAATATGATGAAACATGAAGATGTGGAGGAAGTGTACGTGTATCTGATGCATAATGGTAATACAGTTTTCAGCTTGTATAGGTAAGTGAAGGACCGGGCCATTTTAATGCAAAAGACATGTTTGCACAGATGTGATAGCTTGCTCACATTTCAAGACACATTAAATTGTTAATTTTTTCTAGAAATTATGTAGTGTAAAATAACCAGCAAAGAAAAACTACTGTATTTTGCCATCCTCAACTTGCAAATTTGGATCATACCTGCCACAGATCCTGGACTTAAAATTCATCCTTGATCCCAAGTTTCTAAAAGCTCAGAGGAAAGGAATTAGCACTGCAGGTCAGGGCTGGAGTCCAAGGGTAATATGCTGTCATTCTGCTAAAATGTATCTTCAGCCTCATTTTGTCTGTCAGACAGACTAGTAACTGTCTTGTTAAAGATTAGGGGAGAGCAATTTACTTTAAAGGTGGAGAAGAATTGCAGTGGTAAGGATGAGTAAGAAGCAAAGGTCTTCCATTTACTGGCTTTGTTATCATTAGCACACTTGGAATAAAAAGTTTCTGAACTCTTTATTTTAGCTGAAGGATGAGCAAGATAGCATTCACTTCTAGCTTACCAACTTCCACAAGGGTCAGGTCAAGAAGCTCATAGCCAGATGGACATCTGAAAAAAAATGTGTTTGGAAAAAACTATTATTTCTTTAATACCCACCAAAGGTCTGATGCCAAAACCAAGCTTCTCTCCTCAGCCTGAACAAACAGACACAAAATCTTAGATTGATCACACTGGATTTTAGGCACTTAGACGACAGCAGGTTCATTTAATCTGTCAAGGTTTCTTCAACAGCCTGTACCTGAAGCACCACCAAAGGGTGATTCATTCCCAGTAGATCTTTCCTGCAAAGGAAAAAATGCCCAATTTTTATCCCTGAAGCACTGATGTCAGAAAAGGCAACAGGTGGAAGAAAGGGAACCAACGCTCACACAAAACCAGCAGGTTAGCCCACATCAAACGTGCCTACGTTCCAACGCAAGGCCCCAGGATGGAGTGAGCTGCCTGCCTCTGCTCACCGCCTGTGCTGGGAGCACAGGGGCTCGAGTCACATGAGGCTCCTGACATGGAGGCATTTAAAATTAGCTGAGATGAATCCAAGGGAAAAAGGGCATCACAGGAAATCTGGGGTGTTGTGATGAATGAGCAGTGTTTTATTCTAAACAATAAATTTGTTCCTGTGCCCTGGAAAAAAATACATAAGTCAAACTTACAGAATTTCAGAAAGAATTAAATGATGCAATTAGGTAAGGTGCAAAATTTGACTGGGAGATCAAATGCAGAAAGGTGCCAAAATTTCCTCATAAAGCTGAAAAAAACTGTGCAAGCCTTTCAAAGAAGTTTTGCTCAGGAGAACAATGTGCTTTCTTGGATTCTTTTTTTAAAATTTGTTTGCTTGTTCATTGTTGAGAAACAAAAAGCTGACTTGTTAAAATATTCATCCTTAGCTATGAATCAAAAGGGAAAGCAGACACTTCAGGAAACAGCGCTGTGCTAAAACTTGCCAAGGGAGATGAAGTTTGGCTGCGAATGGGAAATGGAGCCCTCCACGGGGACCATCAACGCTTCTCTACATTCGCTGGGTTTCTTCTTTTTGAAACCAAGTAAAAAAAGAAAAAAATCCAAATAGATATCTACCTAAGGAAACTTCTTTTTTTGGAACTGGTTTTTCTCTGGCCTCTGAAATAGCGTTAAAACATTGAGAGATCAAGAAGGCTTGTTTTGATGCAATGCATTGCTATTTGTGTTTCAGAGATGAGCTAAATACATTTTGAAGTTGACACTTACAGATTCACAGAAGATGTATTGTCATCTGGGTTGCATCTAGCGAATCATTAAATGTTGCCATTGTTCTCTTCTCCAAAGTGACTAAAAAACAAAGGAAAAGGAGTTTAAATAATTTAAAGATCAGTTTGCGCAGTAAAGTAAATTTTGTCTGTAAATACACTTTAGTTAAGTATATGTCAGGAACTGAACAATTGATTCATGTTTTTCTGTTCATTTATTCAGTTCTTACTACATGTTCATTTAAGTTTGCATCATGGAAACAGGCCTGAATGAATTATAAATAAGCTTATAATTACATTATAAGCTCAGTTGAGACCAGATTTAAAGGAAGATGTTTCTACTGGACTAGAATGAACTTTACAAATAGAAGAAAAAAATGTGAAAATAAAGATGTCAAGGATTCAGGTTTATCACATTCCCATCTTAAACCTCTGAAGATGTATCTGGTATCATTTTTCATAGATTTTTAGTATATATTTATGCTCTCTTTCTTTTAGAAAAAGAGTGGTAGCAATTCTTGCCTAATTAGCAACTTAAATCTAAGGTAAATTAGCCTTCGGAGTGCAGGGGATCAGACAGGGGAACTGTGATGTTTCTTCCTAGCCTTCAAATTGCTAAAGCCTGGTGTAACTGAATGTAAGGTGTCAAAGCAGAGGCATTCATGCTGTAAAGGCTGGGATATGCCAACAGCACAAACAGAGAAACACACACTTTGTGGAGTTTGGAGCTGGTTTAGGAGGATGTATCTTTTAATATTGCATATTTACTTAACAGTGAAGTTGTTGATACAGTTTTCCTACCAATCTTCCACGAACCAGTATTTCAGGAAAAGACATTGCAGCCTGGCAAAGCAGCAGCTAACCCCGTTCAATATTTAACTGGTGAAAGCAAACGTTGGCTGGCTCAGAAGGTCTGATCACAGTAAACTGAGCCATTCTTCAGCATAAATATTTGCTAACGGCTTTTCAGAATTTGGGTACCCTAAATCCTGTCTTGCTATTTTCTTTTCACTGGAATCAGCATCAAATAATCTAAGACAATATTGAAGTCTGAATGCATCTTCTGCACATTCTGGCTCTCCACACATGGTGAAATATGAATTACATTTTAACGGACATTACATTTTAACCAGATGTTGCCTGCCATTAATGTATAACAAGGTGGGGTTAGGAAAACATTTATTTGAAATTCTTTTATGCTGGAAACAGATACCAGTAGCATGACAATAGAGCAAACGAATCAAAATTTGCCTTATGAATTTGTATGTCGTTGTACATGCTCCCAGTGTATGTAAACCACGTCTTACTATGGAAAAAGCGTGTTGATACTTGATGATTATGACTTGTGAATTTTTAGTTTTATGCATCAACCACTGAAAATATTAGCTTTGATGAAGTATTGTCTAATGAGTTTTATTGTTTCTTTTTGAACTTGGGTCAGGTTTGCACCACATAGGTTTTCAAAACTTGAGACCACGTTATTTTAATAAGCATTTTAGTAAAATTCTGGCATGCCTTCAAACTAAAACGCACTCACCAGGTAATCAAATAATGTTATTCTTTTGGAATAAGTGCACAAGTTGTATGAGATATACAGCATCATGAGCTAATGTTCACAGTAGGAAAAAACTAGAAGTATTTCTTGTTGTGTTAGGAATGTTTGCTTATTTTCTAAAACATACATTTATTCAATAAAGATTAATACTCATAAAATTATACTGGTTTGTTCATATCTCTATTTACTAAGGACCTTACCATTTGGAGACTATGGAGATATATTCTTAATATGTATTTCCTAAGCATTCATTTTTCTACTGAAGAGGAAAAAGCCAGCATTAAGGGTCAAAATATATTTATTTTACATGTGTGTAAAATATACACACATAAAATTTAAATCCCTAATATTTCCTTTTGGGACTTAGTTTTCCTTTATGGCATGGCCATTTTAATCAATTTTGGTCAGAATAAAGCATTTAGAAACTATGGTACATACACCCAATTTAAGCTCCTTTACATTATCTCTCATAATGGCCATGATATAAAAGAAAGCCAAGTTTTGCCATTCTCATTTTATGTTGTTTTCACAAGTTTTGTGCACCTTGGCCTGCTAAGAGAGGAAAGCAGCTAGGAATCCCCACAAAAGCTTCTGACCAAACAGCAGCATGGTCTCTGTTCCAAGGTTAAAGCTAAGAGGTTTTTTACATCAAGGTTGAAACTTCCTAGTTTTTGTATGAAATCTCTGCTGACTGGCTGTTGTAATACTTTACAAATAAATTGTCAAGTATTAATTTCAAAGATCCTTCAAAATATAGCAGCTGATGTAAAAGTCTGCATGTGTGTCTTCCTCTTCCTCAACATTATCAAGTTTTATATTCAGTAAGTCATGCGGAATGTATGGCTTTTTTCAGAAATGTTTATGAAAATTAGTCATCTTTCCACTGCTGCTGAAAATTGAAAGCCTCTTGCTTAGCAAATGCTCAAGACAACACGTCTTCTGTCAGAGACCTTTTTCTGTATCATAGAATAGGTGGTATCTTGTAATTTGTGTTATGAGTGAGAAACCTTCTGGAAATGCAAAAGCTGCAATTTGGAGTATACTTAATGATTTCTTGCCTTCACTAAGCTGAGTCTATATCTCTCTCCCGCTCCCTGAGCTCCCAGATTTAACCAAAACTTGATGAGAGCTGCAAGCCCCTGCCTGCCACCGAGCCGTGATTTGGTAGGCGATATTCTGCCTCTGTGGTAGGAGCTGGCATCCTAGCAGGAGCAAACGCTGCCTCACACAGAGACAAGCTGAGCTCTGCTCCCCTCCCTGTGAAACACCAGCCTCCACTCTTGGTCCTCCCTTCCCCCTGAGACCCAGGGACCACTGTCCTTCCCCGTGACACCCTTGCAAGGTGGCAGCTCCCACCTCCAGTTGCGTTAGGAGAGGTAAAGGCTGGATGTTGTAAAATAGGACTGTGTGCCACTCGGGACGTGCTGGTTGGAGCCACTTGGCAGAGGTAAAACACAACTTCTGTGTGAGAAAAATATCAGCTAGAATGAAAACTAACGGAAGGAAGACGTCTTCTGTCTGGGTCTCAGTTTCACGAAAGAAGTGTTTAAAGAAAGAGGAAAGCAGCTGAGTTTACTCTAATTAGAAATCCTGGAGAAAAAAAATCCATCTATGATTTTAGTTTCAGAGGCTAGTCCATGGCCTGAGGGTCACTGAGTCGATTCTGAGGACGCAATTTAGACTGACAACAGTTTGCTGCCGCAGTCCCACTGAAAACCTTGCAAGCCAAAGGGAGGACTTTAAATAAATTAACAGTTTTCTAAAGGGAAAATAAGGAACACACTCTTCACTCAGATCTTTCACTTTCCCCATGAACTTTTGCATTGAATTTCCTACAATACACCCTCCTGCTTTCTGAAGCAGTTTTTAATAAAAGTGTTTTTTTATTAAAACTCTTTTTTCTCCTACTTCACTCACGTTATTAAAATGGTGTTTTGTGCTCAGAACTAAAAACACCACACAAGGACAAAACATGCAGGTAGTCGCTGAGTGATGTGTGAAAAGGCCCACAGTTCTTCATTTTGGTGAATCAGTAGCTAAATTTCTCTGGTTTGCAGCTAGGTCTGCTTCAGCAACCAAAGGAAATAAAAGCTGACAGTGATCAGTTCAGATTTAAAAATCTGAGGCAATAAAAGGAATTGTGCAAAGCAGTGCTCCAGGCTGGGGGTTGTACTCAGATACCGATGAAGACAGACACAAACTCTAGAAACTACATTCATAAATTAAAATAACTCAACATGCATTTCTTAATATGACCAGGTTCTCTCCAACACCTAAGGGCAACAGCTCCTTTAGTCTTTGGGCCAAACCACACAGCCCTATCAGGAGCTAGAGTATCTGCAGTGCCATGTTAATTTTCTTTATCAAATATTTTCCTTGAGGGAACTTATGCAGCACAGGAGTAGCAGCAGAGAACAGACATACTTCCCACACCTCGTCCACCTTCTCTCTGGTTAAAATGATACTAAAAACCAAAAAAGTGCCAGAGTCTATTCTCTGGCCCAGAGTTATCATCCGACTATGATAATGCTAATTAAAGTCTCTCAGCCTCCATAGCAGGGTGTCTGCTTGCAAAACTGTCTGTTGGGACTGATCCCTGCCTTGTGCTAACTTTCAAGTAGTCCTCAAGAAAAGTTGGAGGGATAGCTCCTTGCCACGGACTAAAGGCATTCTCAGGACCATTCTGCTAGCTTAGTTGTATAACCCGTCAATTTTGGTAACACAACACTACAATCCAGCAATTCCCAGACCTGGCAATTCCTGTTGCTGTTTAATTCACTAATGTGTACACTGTTCCTGAGTACCTTGCAGGCTGAGCAAGGACTGATAATAGGTGTGGGAAGAGACCATGCTGGCTTCTTGACATTGCAAACGCCTCTCAACAGAATTCACTGGCTAGGTCACTCTTTTCTACCACTCTTTTCTACCACTGACGAAATCAGCCCATGGATCTTTGCATGAAGACGGTAAAAATTACAGTGGGAGATGCTCAATATCGTGCATCTGCATTTGAAGTAGGGCAGGGCATCCTCCATGAACACATTCATGAAATAATAAAACCCATGTGGTGCAGGGTTTTATTAAACAAAGAGACTTCTTGTGTTAACTGGTGAAAAATTGCACAAATGGAGTTTTATCCTTCTGCTTTTCTGAAAACAATCAGCAGATGTGAAGAATTCCACAAAAAGCAGTGTTTTAAAAGAATCGTATTGTTACAACACCAAGAATGGAAATACCTGTGTTAAAATAATCTTTGACATCTTAGCTCCTGTTTCCTGTGAATGTGTCTCACAGTATGTTCTTCCCATTATATAGTCACACGCTACTTCTTGGCCTCATCCAGCAGCAATTATATGATGCTGGCTGGCTAAGACATGGGCCATATACTGGAATATGATAGCAAGAGATTAATATAGAACAGCTTCATTCAGTCACTTTATCCAAATGTATAGTTCATGAAGCACTGTTACTATAGAAAATAGAGCATACTGATATGTAAGAAAGAATGGAGGAACTAAATTCACAGCAGCAAAGAGCTTCTTTTTTCAATCTTAGCAATTCTTTGAAAGAAAATCACTCAAGGCTCGAACAGCACACTGAAGTTGATGACAGTCAAGGAAGTCCGTAAGGACTGGAACTCAGGCCAGGAGATGGGAATTCAGAGTTTGTGTCATTCTGTCATGTGGAAAGTCCTGGCCTGCAGCTGAAAATGCTGGATGGAATTTAATTTGTCTCCTGTTCATCTTTTAAACTCGAAAAAGGTAGAAGTATGATGTTTTGAACAAAATCTTGCAGATACTGTAGTACTTCAGGTCTATGCTTTCTTTTCTCCAAGACTACCTGCTTCTCAGAATGGTCCATGTTTTCTTTCTCAAATTATCAAAGGCACAAAAAATAAAGAACATGAACAAGGTATGCCATAACTAAGGTGCAAATAAATGACTCATGGGCAAGGTGATGGAAACAGTTCATAAAAGCACAAGGCTTATCAATCCATCACACTAGCAATGCAGGTGAGATTGTCTTTAA
>NW_010554478.1:0-2752 GCF_000687285.1 Phaethon lepturus | reverse complement strand
AGGAATGGCCAAGCGGTAGTACGTGTGGTGCCCAGCACAGAGCTGAAGCTCAGTATCCAGGCAAACAAAATCTGGGGATAAACCTGGTCTAGAATTTCCAGTCCCTACAATAGCGGTTAATAATAAACTCACAGGAAAATATTTATTTTCTACTGATTAGCCAATATGAAGATTAGCTATATAAAGCTACTTGCCAGACTTTTCATCTAAATCATGAAAGCACAGTAATACCATAATCTGTGACTCAAAGGAACTAAAGGATGAGTATTTTGGTTCAGGTACAAAGGTGAAGGTTCAAAGTACAGAAATCACCGTCACAGGCATCAGTAATTTGTTATCCTACTTTAACAGAGTATCAGGAGGCAAATTTCTGACACTGCGAAAGTTAATGGCAAAGCTTGTCCACTGCAGCAGGGCCAGATCATCACCCCAATGACTGACGGGAGTAAACAACTCACAAAGAATATTTTTCCAGGATATGTCAATTTTAATGAAGTAGCACGAAGCAGCTTATACAATTATTTTCTGTGGATAAGACTGAGCTTTCATTTCTAAATCTGTAATTCACAATCTCAGACAGAGCCAGATTCTCAAGCAGCACGAATTCACAGCTACTTTAGATGGATGTATTGATCTCAGGATAGATTCACTTTGTGGCTTTTTGCTGGTGTGTGGTGGGATGTACACTTAAGGGAGCGAGCAATAACATGCAAATCCACACTCGCAGAGAAGCAGAGAAACACAGAAAGGCAAAGAGATGCTCCAGGCTGAAGAACCTATTGAAATTGCAGAGGTTATCCTGCTGCATTTGCCAAGTGCGTTGTACGAGGCATAATGTGTCACAACAGCACACAATGTGAGGTCAGAAATGCAGAGTATCGCCTACACTGTCTTTGTGGGTATCAAGAAATGTTATGAATGGAGACAGCTTCTGTTCAGGCAAGGCATAAAGGCAGGCTTCAAGATAAAGCACCTATGCTTGAAAGCTTTGATAAACTTGGGACACAAAAATACCACCATCAATTTCATGAGAATCTTTCAAGTTCTCAGTTTCAGATTAATGCAGATCTGTTCGAATTGACTACAGAAGTTTCACCCTAAGTAATGACCTACTACTTGCATTTTTAGGCAATTATCAGGATTTGCTTGCTGTTTCATTTAACAAAACCAATACAAACTGTACTGATAATAGTAACTGTACAGATATACAGCATCTCTTTAACCAGGTATTAAGATGGACTAAATTGTAAACAATATACATGTGAAAGGGCAGAATCAAGGTTTTGTGTACAGCTATAACTTCACATTCCTGTCTTGGTATTTTTCTGTAGGACTGAAAACTAACAGTAAGCCCATGCTAGGGTATGGCTCCTTGTTTTTAACATATATTTTTCTGATGGCCAACTTGCTGCTTCAGGAGAGTTTGCTGGATTCAGATCATTAGCCTCATCTCTTGCTTAATTAGAACATCTGTTTCTCTCTCATGCCTGTTTATTTTTTAGTTTGTTAAAATCCAATTTTTCAAAATGGATTTAATGCTCATAAAATGCTGCCCTCACCTCCCTGAAACTGAAGTAATTTAATAAGGTCCTGACTCGAATGTTTCTGCCACAGACTACCTATTGTAACTGTGGATGACAACAAAAATGCAGGTGCAAAAAGGCTGCTTGGTTAAACCATTGCAAAATCCAGACATTAACAAGCGTGTGATTATGGTGTTATTTGGATGTGATAAACTAAACAGCATCAGGTAAAATGAAAGAAGGTGACACAACAGATATTGCCTGCTCCTATCCAACACACACTCCAAGACCCAAAGGTGAGAGGGGACAAATTAAACTGAAAATCATTTGAAGTAATGGAGTGTCCCAGTAATGTGATGATGTCTGTGGAAACAAACCTTTCTATGCAGTAGCATCTCTAAGGGAGATGGATAATAAACAAAACAAGCCAGCTTCATTTGAATGAATATGCATGTATTTTTCTCTCTGCCACTTCTTGTGGGTGGCAGCATAGCATGGATATCATCAGTGCCAGCATCACAGGATCAGGTGTCTATCTGGAAAATAAAGGGTATTCTGGCAATAAGACCTTCGGAGACATTTCGGGCTGAAGCTCCACAGCACTTGTGGCCGGCAGAAGGCTAATGGCCTCCACGGTGATGGTCTTCCCTTTGTGGCACTGCTGAGCTAACGGCTCTGCACTGGTGAGCTGCGAGCATCACGATCTCGACCAGAATTTGTACTTACTTAAAATCCCGGTGGTGTACTTTCCACAAGCGGCCGTGCCAGCCCTGTCCTGAACAAGTTCATCAAGGAATGCTCAAGATGTCACTACCCCAGCTGTGAGCTCTGCCTCTCCAGGAGAGGATACAGCTGCTGTAGCAGGAGCAACAGGACCAGACAGCCCAGTTTATAGAATCATAGAACAGTTTGGGTTGGAATCGAGGGACCTTTAAAGGCCATCTAGCCCGCCCCCCCCCCCCCCGCCATCAGCAGGGACAGCTTCAACTAAATCAGCTTGCTCCGAGCCTCGTCCAGCCCGACCTTTAAAGGCACATCTGGTGAAAAAAACAGTTTTTACCAGCTCTTCCACTCGTGCCCCGAAGCGTGACCCGGGGAGGTGAGGGGCCCGTGGGTCTGGACCACCGGGCAGCCCCCGACGGGGCGGACAGCTGGCGCTGCTGGTTGCCGCCCTGTAAATCAGGACGGCTGACGCCGGGAAGGTTTTCCGAGAAGTGGGTGTTGATTTT
>NW_010554477.1:0-670 GCF_000687285.1 Phaethon lepturus | reverse complement strand
CAGAAACCAGCGCGGGGGTTTAGTCCTCTCTTCGAAGGGGAAGGAAAGCGGGTTCTGGGCTGTGCCTCAGGCCCCTTGAACCACATCGTGTAAAACCATTTTTACAGCAACCCCAAGTTTATGTCTGTTATTTTTGCGAACTGTTTGCATGTGGCTGAATTTCACCGTGACAGAAGTGAGCAACTGCACAGGGTTATGGAAATGAAGTACTTAATTAAGTAGGAGCCGTACGAAATAAATTCCGGCTCCACCAAATGCCCTCTGGTTTTCCTCCCAGTCCGAGTCGCTTCCGAGCGATCGGTTCCCGATGGGGAAACCCTCTTCCCGGGGGGATGACGCTGCTTTCACCCCCCGGCGTTCCTTATTACCCCCACGATTCCCAATATTTGCCGACGAGTTACCTTGGCAGTGCCCCAGCGTGGAGATGCCCACGGGGATGTGGGACGCGACGGTGCGGGGCCGCTCTGCCCTGGCACCGGCGCTTCTGGCACCGGCGGTGAGCGCGGGACGTGTTACCGGGGCCTTCGCAGTCAGCTGTGAGGGTGAAAAGCCGGTGGGCTCACGCGTTACTGCAGACCGAGGGGCCGAGGGTTTCGTCAGCTGGAGCCCAGCTCACGTCTGGCAAGCGGGAACGTATCTTGGCACCGCGGTTTTGTCGATCCCCTTGTAA
>NW_010554476.1:0-2724 GCF_000687285.1 Phaethon lepturus | reverse complement strand
AAACCTGCGGCAACCAGTGTCGGGGGGATCTATGTCTGGGTGAACTCAGGGAGGGAAGAACGTGCCTTGGCTTTTCCTCCGCCTGCTTGAGTCTGCGAGATTTCCTTGAGCCAGGTTTCAAAGTCAAACACTAGAGTCATCTAAGCTCAACCAGGATAGAAAGAGTCCTCAGAAATGTGGTGCTGGCAACAGATATAACAATCTGCAAAGTCAGTAGCTCCTTTTCTCCGACGCCGTGTGAAGTGCGGTGGCAGGAGGACAGGCAGGGGACTGCCCAGGCAGCGTGGGCCGGGGCTGTCCCTTTAAGCGGAGTTTCAAGTCTGGTGCCAAATGCTTGCTCCCAGTTTTCATTTATTTATTTATGCTTTTAATTCTCTCCTAGATGCTGGGAAACATATTTGCATTTCATTAAAATGTATTTTCCCCACTTAGTTCTGCATTCTTTTCTGGCAAACGTTCCCCTTTTGTCATTTTCCCTGTGCCTGGAGCAGACTCAACGCGCTGCAGCTGCTTTGCTTCACCAGCCACTTGAACCTCAGGGTTGTGCTGCGTGCTGCTCCTGACCAGATGCAGGCACCTGCGAAGGCTGAGGCTGGCGGTGGCTCCCTGCAACTCAACCGATCGTCACCTGTCGCAAGCCATTGCACCCTGAGAAGGTACAAAAAGCAGCCACGTCCGTCCAGAGGTCCCAAGAGCACAGGCCCAGGAGCTCGACCGTTGCAAAAGGGGCTGCGGGTGTGATTTAGCAGCGACTGGGCATGTGCCTTGCCATCAGTGTAGGGGCCAGGCTAAGCTCTTCTCTCTGCTGGGAGCAGCTTGACTAGCACAGCTTATTGGCACCACTTCACTGCAGCCAGGTCCCCGTCCAACCTCAGCTGCAGCCTCTGAGGAGATGCAAAGTCTCCAAGTACCGCTTCTTACGCAGCGTTGCCCCTGCATATACACACTTCCCTCCCGCTCTGATGGGCTTTGGCCAGAGGAACAGTCTTTCTACCAGCATGGAAATGCTGAACTATGTTCATTTTGGGCCCCTCACTGCAAGAAGGAGGGTGCTTGAACATGTGCAGAGAAGGGCGACGAAGCTGCTGAGGGGTCTGGAGAACAAGTCCTATGAGGAGCGGTTGAGGGAACTGATGTTGTTCAGGCTGGAGAAGAGGAGGTTGAGGGGAGACCTCATTGCTCTCTACAGCTACCTGAAAGGGGCTTGTGGCGAGGTGGGTGTTGGTCTCTTCTCCCAAGTAACCAGCGACAGGATGAGAGGATATGGCCTCAAGTTGCGCCAGGGGAGGTTTAGACTGGATATTAGGAAAAATTTCCTTACAGAGAGAGTGGTCAAGCACTGGAAGAGGCTGCCCAGGGAGGTGGTGGAGTCGCCAACACATTTGAAGTGTTCAAAAAACGTGTGGACGTGGCACTTCAGGACATGGTTTAGTGGGCATGGTGGTGTTGGGTTGGTGGTTGGACTTGATGGTCTTAAAGGTCTTTTCCAACCTTAATGATTCTGTGATTCTGTGTGATTCTGTGAAGTGACATCTCCTTTCTTAATAATGCACCGTGTCACCATCCTCCCATCCCACCTGCAGGTGGTAAGTGTTATGAGTTCATTCCTCGGTGTTGCCCCTAATGATTGTACTCCCCATCCTCTGCCCCATGTGTCTGGTGTCGAGCTCCTTCCCCCAGCTGTATGACATGTTAACAGCTTTTCTCCCTCCCAGAGGAATATATGTTCCTCTCCCTGACTGTCTCTTGCTGCTCTGTACACCGACTTTTCCTGCCAAACAGGTTCAAAATTGTCCTGAGTCTCATTACAAACCAACCCTCTGCTTCTGGCCACCAAACAAATGACCTTCTCTCTGGAACAGACACTTTTTCACTGGGTGTCTCACTCAATTACATATCAGCTGAAGTAACATCCATATTTAATTATAAGAGGTGCTATTAAAGCGCTGTGCCCTCCTCAGCTGAGATGTCCTGTTCTGCATTGCTCATCAGACCATAAGACAGGCATGCTGAGGCTGGACCTTGGCACTAAGAGAGTGAAATGCAGCCTCCGTGTTTTTGAATGGAAGCAGGTCCATCTAATGATTTGTTGCATTTTAGCATCTATAAGATGTTAAAAAAAATCTCCACCCCCCCAACCACTTTTTCTTCCAGAGGTATATTTAAGATCATCAGATGAAAGGCACTCGAAATGCAAAGCGTCATTAATATTTAAGTCAGCTATGCATAAAGATGAATTCAAGCATTGTAGAAATTAACTGGATAAAGATAACCATTTCCTGCAGTAAAGAGCTTAAACTAATTCATATACTTTATTGCAGAAACTCTCCCTTATCCCTGTATCCCCACACGTTTACTCCCATGGAAAAACAGATAGTGCTTCTGAAGTCGTGACACCAGTGCCACAGAGAGCGGGTCTGGGCGGCTCTGGACATCACAAAGCACATCTGGGTCAAAGTCCCAGCTGTGGGACTTTGTGGACCCCAAATCCTATCTCTTTGGATATCATGCCGTGACTTCAGCATAGTCCGGTTCCAGCGCACTGTGTCAGAGACCAGTACCGTGCTTGCAGGGACCCCCAGCCATCCTCTCCTCCCTGCAGAAAAGGGGCAAGGGATGCGGACCCCAGCCCCAGCCCGCTCCGGCACGCTGGGCGCCAGTGACGCTCCCACCGGTGCCCCTGCCCGGCCAGGAGCCCGCCGTGGCTGGGGGGCGGCTGCCAAG
>NW_010554475.1:401-621 GCF_000687285.1 Phaethon lepturus | reverse complement strand
CTAATTTGGCTGCTTGTGTGTCAGGCTGGCCCAGGATTAGCATTCCTCCAAGGTGCAGCGAACGTTAAGCAGATGTATCAATAGTAAGAATATTTTTTTCATGGATGTTGAAGGTTTGTTTTCATTAAGTATTCTGGAAACGTTGCTCTTTGTGCCTGAGTATTTGGGTTATGGAGCATACTGCAAGCTCTGAAATTTGCTTTTTTTATTTAAGTTTTTT
>NW_010554475.1:0-239 GCF_000687285.1 Phaethon lepturus | reverse complement strand
CTCAGGGATTATTGTAATGCATTTTTCATCCTGCTGTGATAGTATCATATAAGGAAAATGGGACTGACTGTTAAGTACAAATTGAAAAAGACATGGTCATTTAAGATAACTCCTTATCTGTATACAAGGAAATGGTATCAGGGAAATAGACCACCAGTTGACAGAAATAAATTTTGCCTCAGGCTCCTCCTTCTCTTCCCCAGCTGCTCAGCCTTCCCTTCCCTTCCCTTCCCTTCCCT
>NW_010554474.1:2009-4353 GCF_000687285.1 Phaethon lepturus | reverse complement strand
TTCCAGACAGCAGTCCTGCCTCGCCTGCCTTCCAGTGAGTAGCTCTTTTAAAGATCCTACAGAAAATCCAGAAATGCGGAGACGTGTCCTTCGCGTCCCTCGGCCCGCAAGCCTGCAGCCAGACGCCCCGTGCCGCTCGGGGTCGGTGCAGCCGCGAGTGCCCTTCGCTTTCAAAAAAACACAAGCGGCAGCGTCCGGCTGCGTGCTGCAGCGCCGGGGCCCGGCGAGGGGGGGGGTCCGGCTGCGTGCTGCAGCGCCGGGGCCAGGCGAGGGCTGCGGGGCAGGAGGAGCGATGGCTGAAGCCCTTTCGGAGCGGGGCGCGCTCTTCGTAAGCACGTAGTAACGTTTTCCTTCCTCTCTGTCGCGTTAAAACCCCGAGTTACCGGCGTGGTTTTAAAAGGGTTAAGGGCAGGGGGTGAGCAGGGAGAAGCCCTGGGGGGTCTGGCTGGATGCTGGAGCTGGTGTTCACCGTGGCCGTGCAGGGGCTTGGGCAGCCCTCCTGCGAGCATCTCTCTTCGGCAGCCTCCCCAAACCGCGCAGCCGAGCGGCGGCATGCAGCTTTGCCACCTCCTTATCTTGCTCTTGTTATTATTTGTATTATTTTCGGGATGGAAACCTTACTTATCATCTTTATGGTTTAAGACACAGCTATTTTCTCCGGACTGTTTCCGCTGCCTGCAAAGCTCTCCCCTTTTCAGCCTGGAAATCTGCTGAAACATCACGCCTGCAAACACCTTTGCAATGCCCCGGCCACCCCCTCGCTCTGCCGGTCACGCAAGCCTGGAGCAGGCAGGAAATTTGATATAACCTCTGGTTGCTGTGGGTTACATGGCACCTTTTTAAATAGGCATGGAAAAAATAAAGGGCCTGGAATGATTTTTTTTTTTTTTCCCCTTTTCCTTTTTTAATAAGAAAGTTGCTATTGTGAAAGTAGTAATTGTTTTGTAGCCGTGAGCCTTTGAAAACAAACAAGCCCGTATCAGGCAAAACCACCCGTGGTTGGGGTGGATGTTTTCAGAGTTTTTTTCATAAATAAGAGTCCGGTCTGCCTTTCTGAGCGCAGGAGTCCATTTTCTGAAGGGACTGGGAGATTTTGGCTCTCAGGAAGCTGGTAGCATTGGACATTTCAAAAACAGCCGAAGGATGCTCAGCCTTCGAAGGTCCCTTTCGGTGTTGTCTCAAACTGGGCGCCACGCTTCGGCTCCGTTCCTGGAGTCCGTCACCTCGGGGAGGTTCAGTCGCCACAGGAGATAGGATGCGTTTGGCTCTCGTTACCGAGGTCCTCCACGCGATAGTGTTTGCATCTCCTGCCAGAGGAGCTCAGTGCCTCAACAGAGCGCTTGGGACGTCTCTCCTGCAACCCTTTGGCTCGTGATTTTCTTTGAATCCCTTCATGGATGCGGAGGGGCCTCCAGGATGGGCTCTGGGAAGGGAGCTGAGGGCAGCAGCCCGGCAAGCGGCGTATCTGCAAATGGGAGGTTGCTTTGGGCTCGGAAGTAGTTGCATAGGAGACATACGCTTTGAACCTCCTGCTTTGGTTTGCCTAAACCTGTAAAATACAGAGCTGAGAAAACACGCCGAGGTGTCCCAGTGCTAAACCTGCCGTAAACGTGCTTCCCTGACCTTGACCTTTTTAAGCTTGGCTTGGCCCTAAGCCTGCACCTGGGGATACCGGGCTGCAAGGGGACGTCTTGTACCCACCGGCCAACGCGGCTGCACCGTTGGAGTGTCCTTGTATTACTAACAATAATTAATGATAGTAGTAAATTAACCTCTGTTAGTTGCTGGAGGAAGCACGGAGGGGAGAGGAGTAGATGGTACCCGGAGCTGTAGCATCTCTGGTGCCGAGTGATGCCTCCCGCTTTCTCCATCAGCCATCGCTCCCTCCGGGAAAGATTTGAGACAGGGTGGAGGGGGAGAGTTGCCTCTGCACCCACTTTCTGGAGCCGCCGAGCAGGTCCGTGGAGCTGAGGAGAGCATCGCTTCCCTGCAGGCATCCCTGCGGCCGGGGGATCGCGGCCGGGGAAACGCATTCATCAAACCAATTTTATTTATTTGTTTATTATGTTGCTTTTTGGCTTCAGTACACGTCATAAATAACAGTTAAGCAGCAACGAATGTTGCCGAACTGTCGCCCCGGCTGGGGTCGGGTGCTGCTCTTGCTGCTGCTGGAGGCTGCCCTGAAGGGTGGGGTGTGCGAGGGGGGAGTGGGAGAGCTTGGGGAGAAGGGGGGATTTTTATTACATTTTCGGTTTTTTTGGTTTTGTTGCTCTCACTATAGCAGCAAGAAAGAAACTGGAAGGAGTTTGGAAGGCAAAAATCACTGAAAATAGAGCCTGTGGGA
>NW_010554474.1:721-1970 GCF_000687285.1 Phaethon lepturus | reverse complement strand
GCTGCCGGTGCCCGGAGCAAGCTGCGATCCCAGTGACGCGCAAGGCGAGCTGGTGGCCGAGAGCTGGCTGGGGAAGGGTGGCGGGGCCGGCTGGCCGGATCCTGCCCCACAGAGAGCGGCCGGGGCAAGAGCAGAAACCCAGACCTGGCTCCGTCTCTGCTCCAAGAAAAACATGGGCACCTTCTTAGGAACTGGCTCAGCATCCCTCCTCTCCGATGGAAAAAAGAACTGGAGGAGGCGAACATGAAGGAGGAGGAGAGCTGGGAGGATTTGGGGATGGCCAGGAGCGGTGGGTGCCTGGGGAGGGGGCTGAGCCCGGTGCTGGCAGGGCTATCGCTGGGACAGTACTGGCTGGAGGATTTCCAGGCTGGGCATGCGGGTTGTACCGAAAAATGCTACGTACTGCTAATGCTCCGTCTCCATCTTTCCCCCGTGCAGATGTTCGTGATGGAGAGGGTGGAGGGCGCCCAGTGCAGCCTGCATGAGTTCAGCGTCACCGGCTCCACCTACGCCCCCGAGGGACAGATGTGAGTGTGGGTCCCCTCCGCTCCGGGGGTGGTACGGGGCGGCCCCCGGCCGGCAGCGCAGCTGAGCGGAGGCGAGAGCGTTGAGCTTGTGGCCGTGGCCGGGGAACCCCCGGCTCACCCCCCTGCATGGGGAGAAAAGGGGGGTTTCCGTGTCGATTTGCAGCCACGCTGGATGCTGCCTGTGGAGATCCCCTCTGTGTGCCCGCTTTTGGCTGCGTTGGGCTTGCGAGAGTTGGGGGGCCACCCTTCGCTTTTGGTGGGAGCCGGGGCAATTGTTTCACCATCCCTCGTTGCCAGCTCCTGCGGGGTGCGCGCGCCCCGGCTCTGCCTGCCGCCCTCCCGCTGCTCAGTGCCCGGCAAAGGGGCTCCTGCACGCTCTGCTCTCCCTTTGTTAGCAACCTTGATAAAACGAGCCCGCTTTTGAAATGGAGAGGACAGCAAGTGTGGGAATAACGAAGAACGAGGCTTTCTGCACTATATGCTCTTCCTCCAAATTTTGGAAGCTTGGTGCGCGCGCCCCGGCTCTGCCTGCCGCCCTCCCGCTGCTCAGTGCCCGGCAAAGGGGCTCCTGCACGCTCTGCTCTCCCTTTGTTAGCAACCTTGATAAAACGAGCCCGCTTTTGAAATGGAGAGGACAGCAAGTGTGGGAATAACGAAGAACGAGGCTTTCTGCACTATATGCTCTTCCTCCAAATTTTGGAAGCTTGGCGCATTTTTGTTAT
>NW_010554474.1:0-374 GCF_000687285.1 Phaethon lepturus | reverse complement strand
CCGTCACCCCCGCACCGAGCAGGACGTGGGTCCAGCAGCTCATCCCACTGCCGTGCTGCTGGCGACGTGCAGAGGGACTTGTAAATGGTCGCAAAGCGTTCCCCGAGACCCGCGTCCTCGGCAGCGCTGGCTGAGATGGCCGCTGTGCCTGGGTCGCGATCCCGCTGACGTCAGGACGCATTTCGGGGGAGGTGGGGGCTTCGCTGAGCTGCAGCCGGGGGCAGGGAGTGGAAGCCAGGGGCTTTTCCCTGTGCGTTATTACATGCGTGGGGTTTTCTGCCATGGCATTTGTTTATTCCCCCTCCGTGGAAAGGAGGAGATGCTCCCCAGCATGGGGAAGGTCTGGGAAGGAGGGAGGTGAGAAGCTCAGCCGG
>NW_010554473.1:607-832 GCF_000687285.1 Phaethon lepturus | reverse complement strand
CCCGGCCCGGCGGCGGGGGCAGGGACGAAAAGGGGAAAGATTTCGTCCCGGAAGGAGGAAAAATGTTAAAAAAAATAAATTTTGCCCTAAAAGGAGGGGGGAAAAAAAAAATTCTGCTCTGAAAGGAGCCACAATGCCAAAAAAATAAAAATTCTGCTCTGAAAGGAGCCAAAATGCCAAAAAAAAAAAAATTCTGCTCTAAAAGGAGCCAAAATGCCAAAAAAA
>NW_010554473.1:0-203 GCF_000687285.1 Phaethon lepturus | reverse complement strand
AACCAAAATCCCAAAAAAAAAAAAATCTGCCCTAAAAGGAGCCAAAATGTCAAAAGAAAAAAAAAATTCTGCTCTGAAAGGAGCCAAAATGCCCCTCCCCAAAAAAATCTGCTCTAAAAGGAGAAAAAAAAAAAAAAAATTTAGAAATCTGCTCTAAAAGTAGCCAAAATGTCAAAAAAAAAAAAAAATCTGCCCTAAAAGGA
>NW_010554472.1:0-19692 GCF_000687285.1 Phaethon lepturus | reverse complement strand
GGGTTTTTTTCTTGCTTCGTATTCGCGCCGCCGTGCCTTAATAGATCATCTCGCCCTCCCCATTTTCTCTCACTGGTTTGCCGTGCTTTCTGCACTCGTGTGCTTTTAATGTCTCTCTGAGAAGGGGGTCTGAAACACACCCCATGTCCACTGACCCAGGCCCGCCGCGGTTACGAGCACACCTACTTCACAGCGTGAAGATATGTGTAGATGGAAAATGGAGTTTCAACCGGTATTAATTACTACCCATAAAATTGAGTCACGTTGCATTTAATTTTCGTGTGGAATTCACACAATCCAAAAAAAAAAACCCCACCCCACCCATCCTCCAGAGTTCTGTTTGGCGGAGGGGAGACGTTCCCCGCCGGGGCTGGGGAGGGAACCGGGCTCCTGCCAACTTTCAGATGTCACTGGAGCACAGGACGAAACTGCTCTCTGCCGTGCCGGGCGCCGGATCCTGCACCCCACGCACTAAATCCCAGCAAGTGCCAGCTTTCTTTAAACCCAAACAGAGCACAGTATCTTTCTGAGCCGTGGAGAAGGGCTGAGGGAAATGCAATTTCACGATAAAAGTATTGTGCACAACATTGAAGTGAAAGGTTTTGATTATGCCTAGAAAGTTTTGTTGGGTTTTTTGGTGTTATTTTTTTTTTTATGTAGCCAGATTATCACCCAGCGCGCTGGATTTACACTGCATTAGCAATCGTCAAGATTAGAACAGAATCCCCGGATAACAAACAGGAACACAAGACGTCAATTTATGACATAATAGAAATAGTAATGCAGCAACAATCATAGTCAAGAGAAGAAGGATGTGATGGAGGGTGAGTTAGACCTCTCGGCTCTGAAGCGAGAAGCTGCCTGCATTGGAGTGGCTTTGATTAAAAATCCCTCTGTTGTGTCCAGAATGATGATTTTATACTTTATTCCCGACAGAGAGGAAAAGCAACAGCCCGGCACAGGTCTGGCAAAGTTGGTGCATGAAACAACCAGCAATTAGAGGGGCAGGTTAGGAGATGCAACCTGTCCCCTTGACCCTGCAGGTCCCAAAAGCCCCCTGGACCTCTCAAGAGAAGGTGCACACCAAACGTGGCATTTCTGTGCCTGCAGCTGTTTGGAGCACAAGCCTGCAGGCAGCCCCTGCCCTGCCAAGGGTGTCATCGGGTGACGAGAGAGGGGCTGCAGCACTGCCATGCTGAGGGAAGAGCCAGATCCTGGCAGCTGGCCTGGCCCCGGAGGATTAGAGATGCCCCCACCTTCCCGGCTCACGCGGTGGCACACGCTGCAGCTGGGCCCATGGGCCCCTTCTTTTTTTTCTGCCTGCCCTGTTCTCAGTCAAGTGCTTATTACTGCAGCAGGAGGTTTGGGCAGGGACCCTTCTGCACACGTAATGCAGGACCACATGAAATGCTAGAGGACTCAGTGTCCCCTCTGTCCCCTTTGGCAATGCCACCACTTTCCAGAGCTTCCCCTGCACCTGCCATCTCAGGGTGAATCTCTAGACCCTCCTGCAGGGACAGCTCTTTTTTTGAGAATGGGGAACCACCCCAGTATCCTCATGTTCCTCAGTTTTCGAGTGGTTTTTCTTCCAGCCCCACCCTCCATCATGCGTCTTCCTCTGGCTAAAGCACTGACCCCGCTCTTTGGGGTCCATCAGCACATTCCTGAGGACCAGGTTGGGAGGGATGCCCTGTGTGATGGTGTTGCAGATGGTAACATGAGCTGTGGGCAAGCAGTGCTGTCCTGCAGCTCCATGTTTATTTACAGACACGCTGCAGATGCACATTGATTTCACCAGCTCATTCCCATTTAGGGCTGGAGCACTCAGATGACTTACATCAAGGTTGACTAAGCATTTCTATTATCAGCTGCCTTCTTAATCACTCATAACTCTTTTCATCTGGGAGTGTGAAGTTCTCCAGATCGGATCTCTACCCAAGGAAGTGGCACTTGCTTTGACTGTGCTGTGCTTGAGCAAAAAGAGCTCAGGTGTTCCTGAGGGTAAGTGCCCAAGCCACAGAACCCTTATCCCATTCTATTATAAACCAAAACTCTATCTTTGCGGAAATGGGGGAAAAAAAACCCACAACAAACAACAGAGAAGAAGGCAGTAGAAATCTGTTAGGGCTAGACTGATGGAGCAGCTTTCAATGATCCACTGAAAATAAATTGCAACAGGGCTGAGTTGTTACAGGTCAAAAAATCGTGCTGAGAGAGGCAGTGTTATTGCTGGTGGGGTGCTGCTGCTGCCTGGAGGCCTCCCTTGCCGATGGGGCTGCATGGCGGGTGAGCGTACAAGGCGCTGTACGGCCAAGCGCTGCCTCGCTGGGGAAGCCAAGGGCCTGGCTGGGACCGCAGATGGCCACCTCTTAGGGGAGCACCCCTGGAGCCTGGCCGCTGGTTGGGGAGGTACCGCTTGGAGAGGAGGAGGAAGGGTATGGGGGCAGTGCCAGAGTAGATCAGAGGAATCCAGCGGCTATTCAGGTATGAGACAGAAAAAAAAAGATAGAAAGATATTTATTCCTATCCCTGGCATTGTTTGAACCTTACTGGCTCCTCCAGCTGTACCAGACTCTATCCTGCAGGTAGTGCCCCAGCTGGGAAAATGCTCTTCTCCCCCCCTTAGCACCATCATAACAAACAGCCAAAAAAGCTGGGTAAGCAATGAAGCTGTGCCATTTTCTGAGTTTGAAAAAGCAAAAGCTATAACTTTTTCATTAATTGTTTTGGCCAATGAGTTAGAAACAACACTAGGGAATTCACAACAATCCGCCTGTCATTCTGTCTATGCAATAGTGGGTGTTTGTAGGGATCAGATGGTCCCCCATCAAACGGGGGAGCACCACCTCATTTACTTCGCGCAATGCCATAACACTGAGGCCATCCACGTTTTGGTTTGATCATTCCTTTCTGCATTGCTCTGGCAAGTAGCAGAAGTGGTTTGAGGGGAAGGCACTGCTGCTCTCAACAGTCAATCCTACAAAAGCCGTGAGCTTCTCTGGTATTGACAGCTAACTGGAGCAAGGCAGAGGGTGAACTCTTCCTGACCAACCCTTTTTGCAGCTCTACCCCAAGATTATAAAAACAAAGCACTCGGGTTAGGAAGTAGTTACAACACACATCATGATTCTCTTACACCTGTTCATTACAATGCAATCTGCAATCACGTATCTGCAGTGCCGCCGTCTCTCCCCAGTCATGCGTGACTCCAGTGACAACTGGGTAACCTCAACCGAAAACAATGGCCGGCCCTGCCCAGGCCAGGGGTTTTGGACTAGCCTAGAGCAGGCTGCCTGCCTGAGCTCCTGCTGGCCCCAGGCCCCATGGAGAGATACACAGCAGCCTGTCAACATCAGGCACTTGAGGAAACAGTGAAAGAAGGTCATAAATTTCATAAGCATTAGGTGTTGTGTGGTAGCACCTGGTAACAGCCTCATCCAGGCACTGGGGGTATGCGCACACGCACCATGCTTAGCAAGGTGCAAGCATGCTGCCTTCCTGGGCAAGAGCCACCGTGGGTCCAGGAGCAGCTGGGCCTAAGCCAGGGGCCTTGAGGGTGACCAAGACATGAGACTGGGTGTCAAGATGCTCCAGCACAGCTCCATGCTGCCAGGCTGGAGCTGGCTGCCAGCCAGAGCAAACCCACATCTGTCCCTGCTTGTCTGTGTAGACACACACTTAATAACCATTACTGCTTCCCAGAGCAAGTTCTAGGCTTCATTATATTTTTACTTGTCTTGCAGGGGATGCAGCAGGTGCTCTGATAAATGAAGAGAAAGGGCTGCTTTCTTTGTAGAGGATTTATGTGACAGTCTCACTCTAAGCCCAGGAAATCCTTCGTGCTGTTCCTCATGGTTGGCATCCTTAACCAGCTGCAGGTAGGGTGCACTGGACCAGGGGAGCCAGCGGATGAGCGCACCGTCACAGTCCCTGCGCTATCACCAGCAGCTGGTCGACACAAAGCCACCTCCAAGCAGGCTGTAGCCGGCCCTGAGCAGCTAAAACTCCAGACCCAAAGAGCCAGAACAGCCCAGGGAACGGCGGTGGTTGGTGCTGCACCACCTTGGAGGTGCTGAGGGCACCAGAGCGTTTTGCCAGGGCCACGGCAGAGTTACCCAGCTGAATCTGTCTGCTACTGGAAGACAGACACTATGCCGGGTTGTTCCCAGTGTTGCTCCAGTGACCTGATCTACCCTTCACAACCGGGGTGGCTCCAGGATGAGAGCACGAGGAGCCCTCGGTGCATCACCGTCCGTGCCTGTGAGCGCAGCTGCTGCACCATCCCAGCGCGTCCCAGCCCCTTACCCACCACGGATGCTGAAGGCTGCAGGGTCTGTTGGTGGGGTCATGACGCTGTTTGGGGACACCACTGCTAAGGAGGCAGAGGGCACAGATGGCCCCAGGCTAGAGGCCACGCACGTGAGCGAGCAAGGACCATATGGAAGGTGCCGCCAAACGAGACCATTGAAGCAAAGGCTGCAAATGAGTTTAGTAGACAGCCAGACATTTTGAGGATGCGGGAGGCAGAGCGGGGAGTGGAGGAGAGCAGGAGAAAGGGAGAGCCCAGCACTGCGGCTGAGAGGGACCCACTGCGGCGCACAGGCGTGGTGGGCAGCGGTCCCTTTCCCCTCACCCTGCACCTTCTCCTGGTGCCCTAACTTTAAGACCCTTCAAAGGGAAGAGGGGACCAAGGTGTCGTGGCCCCTTCTTTGTTTTTAATTACTTCCCATTTTAATCTTGATTTGCACGTGGATCTCTCAGAACTGGGCCAGGGACTCTACAAAGCCCTCGTCAGCAACTCCCCCAATAATAAACAGGAAAAGGCTTAAGGGGCAAATCACTTGCATGTTAATGAGACTGTTTGCTGGAGTCAAGAGAGAAAACAGCAAACAAACAAATGGACTGAATTCCAGCGGCAGCTGTTTGGTCCTTAATCTCGGCTCGTCAGAGCTGCCCTTTGATGGGACACAATCTACACAAACGATTGTGCTAAATCTTCTAATCTACGTCCTCATTATTACATCCCTTCTTACGCATGTAAATCAGGGACAAACTCATTTTAATATGTAGATAGATTATGGAAGGGAAGGGGAGGGGATTGGAGGGGAAAGGAGCTGCTGGTGGCGTCTGCGCCTGCAGGTTCGGAGGGGTGTTAATGAGGAGTGCGGGGAGGGGAGCTGTCTGCATAGACCCCCAGGGTACCAGGAGGAGGAGGAAGAGGAGGACCTGTTGTCAGGGCAAAAGGCGGGGTATAAAGGGGCAAAGACACTGGCGCTGGGACGCCAGAGAAGACGTGGGAGTGGGGCAGCATTGACGTGACAGGGCACTGAGGAGGACCTCACTCTGGCATCCCCCCAAGCCCTCTGCCCATGCACTCAGCCCCTGGCTTTGTCGAGACAGGATGCTGAAGGAGGGCTTGGTGGCATACAGGAGAGCTTGGTGGCATAGCAAGAGGTGACAGGGCCACATTATGGGGGCATGCTGAAGCCCTGGCATTGTCCCTGAGTGCCTTGCAGTGCAGGGCCTCCTTGAGGCAGAAGCACCCTGGTCTCCCACCCCTCCTCAACCTGCCCACTCCTGGCACAGTTAGTGGACTGAGGATCAGACCAACCAGAGTCACTCAGGTGGGAGTAGCAGGCTAACACCTGCAGAATCCAAGGATGCAGCCTACACTGCCTGCAAACAAGTGTCATTAGAACTATGGTTATGATCTTTAATGATGATCAAATTAGTTGCTTTTGCAACAAACACAGCTGTGGGAAAAAGAGCTCTCCTGCATTTCCCTGCCTCTGGCATCACCTAATCCAGTTGCCAACCTGCAACCTGCCCCTGAACCTTCTTCTTCCACTGGAACAAGGTGGGAGAACAGCAAGGTCATGTAGGACCAGCCTTACTTATCTGATCTACTTCGTCCTCCTCTGTTCCAGGAGGGGCAGCCACCTGGTAAAAACAGAAAAAATATTTTAAAAACAACCTGGTCAGTTCATAAATTCCCCATTGACCTCACTCCTGTGAAGGAAGGATGCAGAAGATAAGCAGTAGGTTGCAGCACAAAACGTGAGTGTAGATGAAGAGCAGAGGCATGCAGGAACATAATCAAAAAGGCCAAGCATAAAATAAGTCTGCAAGTAGCAGGATAATCAAAGGGAACAAGAAATCATTCTGTAAATTCGTTAGTAGCAAGAGGAAGACTAAGCAAAATATTGGATCAGTGCTCAACAGGGAGTGAAAATTATTGACAGAGGATAATATTAGAGAAACTAATAACAGTGATAAAGAGGTAAGATCTTGGCATAGAATAAGCAGAGAGGATGGTAGAGGCAATGTTATTGAGTTAGATGCATTCAGATTTATTGGGTGTAATGAGCTTCATTGTAGGTACTTAGAGATTTGGCTGCAGCAGTCTCAGAATCAGTAGTGGCTGTCTTCCAGAACCTGTAGAGATGTGGCGGAGTGCAGGAAAACCACAGACATTGCCCTTTAAAAAGTGAAGGAAAGGGCGATGGGTAATTATGGACCAATCAGCTTAATTCCCATTCCCATTAAAATTCTGGAATAAATCACCAAGTTATCTCTAAATATCAAAGGCAAAATGAGACAATCAATTGCATTCAGCGTGGATTTGTCAAGGATCCATCCCTTCCAATCACTGTAATTTCTTGCTGTCACAAGGCAACAAGTCTTGTAGATAAGGAAGGAACAGAAGATGTTGTGTATGTTTACTTCAATAAGCTGTTTAGGCTCCATTTCAAGAGCTATCCTTATGACTAAACTAGGGAAATATCAATTAGCAGAAACTACTGTTAGATAGATAAAAAATTAGTTGAAAAACTGTGCTCAGCGAATAGTCCTCAGTGGTTTACTATCAAAATAAAGGATGTATTGAGAATAGCTCCACAAAGATCTATTCTGGGTCTGGTTCTGCTCACCAATTTAATTAACAACATGGATGACAAAAGAGAGAGTGGGCACTTCAGGAAGACACAGACCTGGAAGACACTATGAGTACACTGGAGGACAGGCTTAGCATTCAAAATCATCTTGGCAAATTGGGAAAGTGGTTGAAAAAACATAGATGAAAGTCGGTAAGAAACCATGCAAAGAATGTCAGTGATGCAGAAAAAATGAAATGCATAAACAGGGGTTGGAAAACAACTTGTTAGGCAGCAATACTTCCAAAAAAGCACTAGGGGCTAGAATGGATTACAAGCCCTGTCAAAAATAGTATGCTATTGCAAAATGCAAACCTCCTACTGTAAGGAATAAATAAGACCACAGCTGTCAAGACCTCTGGAAATTATCTTTCCTTCTAATCAGCATTGGCGAGACTTTAGTTGTCGCATTGCCTTTCAATATGAACCCATTGGAGAGTGTCTAAAGGAGGGCAACGAGAGCGGTCAAAGATGTGAGAGATGTTCTGCAAAGAAAAACTGAAGTGGTGTTGTGTAACTTGAGGAGGGAGGACAGAGAGGATAAAAGAATACCCCCAGGCATGAAAGTTGTCAAGGGAGAGGGAAAAATCTGTCCTCTGCCCATGGCAGGCAGGTAAGTTCACAGGAAATTGTAGCAAGAAAGGTCTGTGTTAGACATTAGGAGCAGAATTAAGAAAAATGTTGGGGGGGATGCTGCAAGGGAGACACTGGAAGAGACTAGTTAGGTGCTTCTCCATCTGTCAAGAATGAGACAGGTATAGCCGGTCATGCCACGAGGCAGAGAGGAGGAGGAGATGCCCTCTCCAGGTCCCTTCCAGTCCTAGTTTTCCATCTCCTCCTTTCTGACATCTACCATCTAACCTTCAGCAATATTGGAGATGGAAGTACACAGAGAGGGATGAGGCATTAAGAAGTGCCTCTGGTTCACTGAACACATCACTGCTCTCCTCACTCACACCCCAGTGTACACTTGCTAACCAGGATGGAGACTTGAGAGATGACAGAGACCTAGAGATGACCAAACCCTTGAGATGGACAAAGTGTTGGCCCCTACTATCTTCTGGGATCTGGCTAAAAGAAAAGGGCAGAGCCATGCCATCCAGGTCACTGCCATGCCAGCCCATGACTGACTGAGCATTGCTGCTAGAGTTAAAACAGTGGTGTGAGCACCTGCTTCCTTATCACTACCAGATAACCGACCTGACTGCTGGTACTGCTCCTCCCTGCTAGGAAATCTAAATCAAGCAATGGCTTGAAAACTTACTATAAACTGTCTATATACCTTAATAGAAGTATCTATTTATGCAACATTTCCTTGGGGAGATCGTGGGAGGTTGGAAACGTATCAGGCTGGAATGAGTATCCACCTCAAGTAATAGAGTTTCAAGTAAAGGTTGGAAATATTTTCCTTGCCCCTTTCTCTCTATTCCCAGATATTTTGAGTCTGTGTATTTGTCCTCTGTCACCTTCTTTCCTTGGCCCCATGCATTCCTCTTCATAGAATAGAATCATAGAATCATTTAGCTTGGAAAAGACCGATCAAGTCCAACCATAAACCTGACACTGCCAAATCCACCACTAAATTATGTCTCTAAGTACCACATCTACAGATCTTTTAAATACCTTCAGGGATGGTGACTCCACCACTACCCTGGGCAGCCTGTTTCAATGCTTGACAGCTCTTTCAGTGAAGAAATTTTTCTTAATACCCAATTTGAACCTCCCCTGGTGCAACTTGAGGCTGTTTCCTCTTGTCCCACTGTTTGTTACTTGGGAGAAGAGACCAACACCCACCTCACTACAACCCCCTTTCAGATAGGTGTAGAGAGCAATAAGGTCTTCCCTGACCCGCCTTTTCTCCAGGCTAAACCACCCCAGTTCCCTCAGCCGCTCCTCATAAGACTTGTGCTCTAGACCCTTCGCCAGCTTTGTTGCCCTTCTTTGGACACCTTTGGACACCCTTCAGCACCTCAACGTCCTTCTTGTAGTGAGGGGCCCAAAACTGAACACAGGATTCAAGGTGCGGCCTCACCAGTGCCGAGTACAGGGGCACGATCACTTCCCTACTCCTGCTGGCCACACTATTCCTGATACAGGCCAGGATGTTTGTATCACACCCTTGTATCACACTTGATGTTCCACACAGCCTTGTCTGTCTTAGGAGCATAAAGCCTTTCATGCTTTCTTTTGAGATGAGCGACGGACCACAAGAGGATCATGGTCCTTTGGCCAAATAGGCCTTGGACTTAAATTCACTATATCTGGGATTAAAAGTGGACACATTCCCGTGCTCCATCTTTCTTCAGGCAGCTATGAGCAGCTCACTGTTTTGTTCCAGTGGTTGTGCCGATTCTCACATTGCATCATCTGCCAAGCCAGAATATTAGCTCTGGTCTTCAAAACTCTCTGAGAGTCAATTTTGTCTGAGTCTGCATTTTC
This sequence comes from Phaethon lepturus, assembly GCF_000687285.1. Classification (NCBI taxonomy): domain Eukaryota; kingdom Metazoa; phylum Chordata; class Aves; order Phaethontiformes; family Phaethontidae; genus Phaethon; species Phaethon lepturus. The sequence goes on along the minus strand of NW_010554472.1, from coordinate 10,321 downwards.
ATCACGGCCCACCTGCTCCTTTGGGGAAATGCAGTTGACTAAGTCCATGATGAAGTGAGGAAAACTGGAGATGAAATGGAGATAAATGTCAAGGAGGTTTGGCTACTGAATAAGTTTGCAGAAGAATACACTACGCCAAACTGGATACATTTAGGACACACAGCAATGCTCCCTTTCTTAAGAAGCTTTTCTGCTATAACAGTAAAGAGGGATTAATATTATAAACTATGATTAAAAAAAAAAAAAAGCAATAGAACCTTCTTAACAGACTATATTAGCAATTACCAGAATAATTTAATTGACATACGGAAAAATGGTTTGAGACCCTAAGACATTCAGCAGCCCCCAGTATGCTTAAGGAAGAGCAGCATTGGGAAAGACACAGACTGTACAGAAGATTGCAGGAAAACATGTCAAAAAGATTGGGGAGGGGAGCAAGGAGGGTTGGGACAGGATGTCATACATGGTGTAGGAGTTCCCTGCAATGCAGATGCCTTCACCAGGACCTGTATGAGCCAAGCATGCAGGATCAGCATTGCCCAGCTCCTGTGTCTGGCACTGGTGGCTACCACCGGTGAGAGGGCAAGTGTGTGAGAGTGAAAACATCTAATCTATTATATGTTCCTCATGACAGAGCTCCCACAGTCCTACCAGTTACTCTGGGGTAATGTCTACAGTCTAATGTCATCCATCCCCTCTCAGTGCCCATTTTTATCCTGTGCATAAGTGATCTGTGATCTACATTTCACTTGGTGACTACCACTCTTGTTCTTGGTGCTAGCCCAAATCTTTAGTCTTCCTCATCAGATTTTGTACTTTTCTGGTAGCTGAGGGATTACTACTCCTCTCCCTTTAGTTACCACTTAAGCAAGTCAGGCAGATCTATGCATGGCTCGCACACCAAAACCACAAGTTTCCAGTCATTTTCTTTCCTCTTCTCTAGACTCTGTTCAGTTTGTCAGTATTTCTTTAAAAAACAAAAGCACAAAACTGCACAGAAAATTTGAGCCTTAACTCGACATTAGAGCAATATAACATTAATGGGCTGCTCCACAATGTCATGCTTCTGAACGTGGAACTGTCTCAGTCCTTTTTAGAGCTTTGTCATACTGCAAATGTACATTGTGATCACACCAAACTTATTTCCAGCTGTTCTCACTGTCCAGCTGTCTGTCTCTCAGGCATGTTTTTGGCTCTGGGATAGTTTGCTGTGTTGACTCCCACCTATGTTCTCTCTGCTGCAGCATTCTGGTTCTCTGCCCCTGATGGGCACAAATTCTTCCAATCAATATCATCTGCAAATGGCATTAATATGCAGTTTGGTCTGCTTTCTCCATCACTAATGAAGACTTGAAGAAGGGCAAGATTTAAACTCTCCTTGCTGGAGAGCTTCTGTCCCAGCCTGACAGTTACACTCAGAGCCTATTATTTACAGTCATCTGGCTGCATTCTCATTCTCATTGATAACTCCTAACTGAAAATTCACAATAATTTTCCCAGTGGCACTTTCACATTTTGCTAATTAGAACCTCAAGAACAGACCCGAACAGGGAATTTTTTAATCAACAAAATAAACCACAGAGTTGAACAAAGCCCAGTGTATTTCTGGCACTGGTCAAGAAGGTCAGTTGAACCAGATTCATTTCATTTGGATTGTGTCTTTGGCAATTCAACCTGAATTTATTTTGACAAACAAATCTTGTGAGTAGTTTTCTGACATGTTGAATGCATCTGTGGTGTTCCCTTCCTCTAACAGTTCCATAATGCTAAGACAATTCAGTATGCACAGCAAAATTCCTCCTGTTATGACAGAGTGATGGAAATTAGATTTTTGCCATAGCAATTGAGTCTAGCATTCTTTCCCCCTTTGGAAGATAGATTTATCTATCATGCTTCTTTCTTCAGCACCTAGCTCTGTGGCATCCAAATGTATCAGAAAAAGAATACAACCACAGCCCAGAACAAGAACTTCTTTTAATCTTTGTCCTTGTTCTGAGGCAGAGGAATATGCATTTGTGCTGCTCCATTACTGCAAAAGCAGAATAACACCTTGTCTCCCTTAGAGTGGGATCCATCTTGCCTAACTTTAGATGCCTACACCTGAGCTAGTCATGGGCTATTTTTGTAGTCAATATCAATATTGTCAATAAATTCAATGGAGATGCAATTCCTCTAATCCAGTGTGGACAACTATTTCAAGGTAAGATGAATGGACAACTATTTCAAGATAAGATGAACTGTGCCCTAGGCTCTATTGAGCCTATTGACCAGGGCCCTCTGGCTAGAATGGGAATGTGCTCAAGGTAGACTCCCTACACTGTAGGTGTTCACACTGGGTCTGATGAATCCCACTGCTGCATTGTGTTCTCTCTCTGGACATTATTTGACTCCAGATGTCCATTTGCTCATTCTGATACTTCCAGTATAGATGACAATAAGCAGGAAGAGAGACCCAGGAGAGACCATCATCGCCCAGGGCCGTTCGCCGAGCTGCTTGGCTCCAGCTGAGATAACTGAGATGGGGTAGCTCCTGCACCGCTGTCCCAACCCCATGGGTGGGTCAGTGCAGCACAGGGACATTACACTGTAAATCGGGGTGGTGAAGAGATCTGGGTTAGAAACAACCTCTTCCTGGCAGGCAAGGGGCACCTTCAGATGCTGATTTGGCCAGTGTCTTCAGCCCTGGGAGAAATGATGTTCAATACAGGTTGGTCCCTCGGGTCAAGTGAGACAGCTTGGGCTTGATGGCCTCTTGTACATGTGTTAATATCTAGCACATGATACTCAAATATCCCCAGCATCCCCCCTCACACTAGAGGGGCTCCCAGGGAGCAAGGGCAGCTTTGGGAGACTCCTCATTAGGTCACCAGCCTTGAGAGCCGACATCTCCCCTCCCCCACTGCTGAACAAAACTGTTCCTCATTTACATAAATTATCTCTATTCAATTATCTGTCCAGATGTCCGAATTGTGCCACCAATGATCTGTGAATGAATTAAAAAATGAATATAATTTAATAATATCTGATTAGAAGGAGATTAGTTGTTACATAAAAAGGAAAAACCAAGAGATAGCTAGTTGCCCTTAATCTGAGCCAATCCACAGTAATTATAGAAAAACAGTCTCGCTTGCTCGCCTTCCCCATTTCTCTCCTTCTCCCCCCCGTTTTATCTCTTTCTCCTTTTCCCTTTTCTCTCTGTCCTTTCTTTCCTTTCTCTCTCTCCCTTCTCTCTTCTTTCTTTTTTGTTTTTGGTCTCCATCCCTCCTGTGCCTTCTCGCCACTTTCTCCTGATTATACGTACCTACGTCAACAGAGTCAAAGCCCCTCCGGCTGCCGATACACCCGTGTAGCTGGGGATGTCCTGGCAGGTCCGACCAGCAAGAGCTTTTGGCTGCATTAACGTCCTGTCTTTCAAGCCATGTTAATGATGGTGTCTTGATACTCTCATTTTTCTGTTAAACATTTCTGGGATCGCTGCCTTTTCCCTGGGTTCCTAAGCCAGACTCTTTTCAGGTTTCCCTCCCTGTGTCTTTCAGAGTTGTGCAGAGCAATTTCTACATTGTGCCGGATGTAATAAATCATAAGCAGCACAGAGGCTCTGGCTCCTCCTCTTGTACCAGGAAGAACCAGCAGCAAGTCCCTAAGCCCCCGCGGTGCCTCTCCCTGGACAAGCATGCCCAGACTTTTCCAGGAAACTTGTCACAGATTTATTTTGTCAGTGATATTTTCTCCTCTCCCAAGCATACAGCCACAATACCCCAGAGCCAGGCTGAGAGAGAGAGTGCAGCACTTGCCTAGGTATTGGAGGCAGAAAAAAATTGGAGAAAAATGCAGCACCCTGCTACCTGAATGCTCCATGGGGGTCCCCCACCTTCTCGAACAGAGCCCTGTTGGCTCTCCCTCCTGGCTGTCACCCACCTATGTCCACTGGGACTCCTGGTGCAAGCCTCCATCACTCGCTGCGATTTGCGATGGCACGAAGCTGAATAACTAAAAACTACTATTAGTTTATTTTTACTTCCCTTGTAAATTACAACCAGGAAGATAAATGATTTGCTGGTGTTCACTGCCGAGCTGGAGGGGACTGTTTATTTCAGGTGATTTCATAACATGATTTGGAAACTATCAGTTAACAACCTTTGTAAAATTTACCCCCTAGTTCAAACACAGAGTTTGTCAGATGTGGGTGGTGATGATTAGGGATACGGCTTAGAGAAACACTTTTTTACAAGAAAAATGAATTTGAAAACCCAAACATATTCACTGTCATAGACTCATCTACCTGTACTGATCTACCAGATATTTAAAACCTTCAATGTCTTGGCTTACTGTATGATTGCTTTTTCCCTGACACCCCATTTCTGAGTTAAAAGCTCTGCTCCCCATTCAGATGTCACCCTTGAGAGCACTGCTCACAGCAGCAGGTCCACCTTTCCCTCTTCTAAGCACTAAGCCATCTGCAGTCCATATCCCTTCCCCCAAAACTGGTCTATAAATGGCTGCTCCATCTCTCAGGGACAACTGCAGTGTTGGGAAAGTCAACTGAACCAGCTCCTGTGTCCCTCCAGCATCAATTTAAATTCCCATTCCCAAGCTGCGCCTGTGCTAAGATCTGTCCTGTACCACTGACATGGGTGAGATCAGATCAGGCTTAGCACTTGCACAGGAGTTTGAGGCTGAGGTCTTGGCTTTGCTGCAGAGAGGTCTGAGTTAACAGGGAGGGGAGAAGGACCAAGCATGGCTCAGGTTCCCAAAGTTTCAGGTGCAGCAGTGTTGTGCATGGAAGTATTTGCGCATAATATTATTCACAAGCATCTATTTGAAGTATCTAATCTAGAATTTTATGCTGCGTTCATTACCATGGCATCTAAGCGTCCTATGAATGTAATTCAGTACAAATCATTTGATGTAAATATCACTTTGTACGTTGATGCTTTTGTTATCTTCTACATCGCTTAGTCAAAGAAAACTTTGAGTTTCTTCTAGTGGTATGGTGATCAGTTCTCTGCCTTTTTAATTATTACAGACTTCCTCAGCTTAGGTAAAGACTGTACTGCCAGTTTTACAGGAGCTGCTGCGTTTTGAGGTATCCAACCTGGCTCTGTGCAGCTGGAGAACACACCCCCATTTGGCTCTACCGAGGAAGAGCAAAGATCAGAGAGACCGAAAAGCTCAGAGAGAAAACTTAACATATGATTTAATGGACTGCAGACCATTTTACTGAGGTCACTGATGACATTGTGATGTCAGGTGATGGGTTTTTTACCCTTTAATGCATCTTTCATTTCTTTAAAATAGAAAGGTATTTCTAGATGTAAAGGAATTTAATATTAATATTTAGTTAATGCTACAGGTGTACCAACAACATGCAAACTTTTCACAAAATAAGTTTTGAGTTTCAGAAAAAAACCAACCATTTAAAAAGTGTTGTAAATTAATTACTACAAGATGTGTAAGGTTTTGATTCACCCCCTTTCATTAGCACAAATGTAAATGTGAAGATTTACTTTGTCATTCCAGTAACATACAGTCTGGGTCAATTATGTTGTTCTTCCTGTGGAAATCCCACCCTGACCTTCAAAAATATTTACAAAGGTTTATTCTGGTGAGCTTGTCTGTGTAAGTGCTGGAAGCACACAGTCCATATTTATTCCCCGTTTAGTTGGTAACTCCAGGATGGACTGTCAGTTCCAAAGGAAGCTGATCAAGATCTTGTTAAGGTAACGTGTCTTCTTTACAGGTCACTGAAGCAAAATAATTCATTAATTGTAATTTCTATGTTGTTGCCAAATTTTACGATGTTGCATTGCATTTCACTGTATTTGTGGTTTTCACAAAGCCTAAGAATCAAGACATTAAAAGAAAACTTCAGCTTTTATTAAAAAGTGTCTCCACCACCACTGCTGGAAAACATTTGACAACACCAGCTGGAGCCATTCTAATGCTCAAAAAAAGAAGCTTAATACATTATTTAAACCCTTCCATAATTTTCAACCTAATATATTTATGTTTTATGGACTTAATTCAAAAACTTTGGACTCTTGGGCTTTTGCAGTGAGGATTTTTATATTTTGATAATTAAAATGTTAGCGCTCTGTGGATAGAAGATGTGTTCAGCAGACTTTGAAGGATATTATTTACATATGATTTGGCTTTGATAGTCTTACCTTTTTGAGTAATATTTTACTCACAAGTAGTTCCATTGGCTTCTATGAGTATTATTCAATATGATAATATGAGGAGAGGTAGCAAATCTGCCCCTTAGGTTAATGCAAGACAAGCCATAGTTACTGAAGGTATATTAATGCTTTATGTTTTGAAAAAAAAGTGTTTTGTTCTGTTTTATAAATCCATCTCTGAAGCCCACATGAAAGCATTATGCACCTTGGTATTTCTGTTGCAGAGATTCAAAGTTAAAGGGATTCCTGAAATGTTTCTCTACTGTTAATTTTCCCAGGTTTAGATTTACACTGGGGGATGTGTGAACTGGAAGCATAATCAAACCCTTAACACACATTACCTTCTCATTCTCCTATTTTTTCATCGTTTCCATCAGGGTTTTGGTATCTGCTTTTCTAATGGTTATTAACCTCTGGAGGAACCTCAGTTTGAAGCTGGTTTTGTTGATGGTTGTTGTAGAGGTTTTCAGGGAAAGGATGTTCATTTACAACAAATCTAAGAACATATTGCAATGCCCTGAGCAATGTTTACCTTCATTTTTCTGTGTAGGTCTTTTTAGGACACTGAAGACGAAGGGCAGTGCTATGGCATGAGCAGAGGGACCAGGAGCACTGCAGTCCAGTCCTGCCCTAACTTTGTCAGAAGACAGAGGCTTTTAGCACACCAAAGCCAAGCGACTTCTCCAGGCCAGTCCATGTGCAGGACATTTTGCAGCTGATAGTCCTGCACGCTGCCCAGGAGAGGCAGTGGCACCATCCTGCGCCATTGGCTTTGCCCAGCCTCTGCCCTGAGGACCAAGCACCGCCTTCCTTCCAGGGCCTCCAAACACCCTAGTTCAAGTCAAAGTACTTCTTTCTCTCTTTAACCCATTCCAATCTATAAAACATGCCTATGACCTGGCTCATTCCCCAGGCTCCACCTCTGCCTTGCAAACCAAACCTCTAGCAGGTGGCTGTGGGCCAGCTTTGCCCGTGCCCCACCACACCAGAGCAGCAACACCGATAGAGGCTTCACCCATCCCAGACTGTCAAAATGCTAAGTCTTCTAGGTTGGGTTGTAAAGAGCCTGGGGAGTGAGACTGTGGCATGTCCATGCTGACCTGAAGGTCGGCTGCTCAGGTCCACACAAGGATGAAGGCAGAGATGCAATGGTAAATAGAGGGTATTTTCCAACAAAACAGGATGCATATTGGAAGGTATTATGCAAGGATATATGATGAGAAAGAGGCCTGGGAGCACTCATAAACCATGGACGTATCCCAAGCAACCCCAAGCTGGGATTGACTTGGGATATCCCAGCTGCTAACATAGAGTCCGAGGAAACAAGAAGGGGCACCCTGGGCTCATTTTGCCTTCTCAGTCCTTTGGGTCGCCAAGGGGGAAGCAGAGGGCTGATGGGACTCCAGTGATTCAAACCAAAGTGGCATAAGTGACACCTGCTGCTAGATGCCTGGGCAGCTGGAGCACAACCTTCCTCCCCGCTGTAGAAGCAAGGGTACCGTGGGGTGACAGTGGGCCTCCATGCAGCCCTGGTTCAGGAATATCACCTATTTACACCCACCTGGGGTTGCCCGGTGGAGGGATCTTTTGACTCCATCCCTCCACCCCGATTCCCCATGACCGCGCTCTCTGTTGGCTCCGTGGCTTTGGTTAGACATTTTGTGGCTCTCTCTGCCCTGCAGGTTATTAATTCATTAGGGGAGGCCGGGAGGCACTAATGACAGTTGGTGCTGAAGACTTGGTGCTTCCACTGTAGATCTTTGGGGGGATTTTTTTTGGGTTAGCTCTTCTCTGGTGCTAATGGAAGACCCATGAGCAGCTGGAGGGTTCCAAGAGCAGGGCCTTGTACCACAGCATCTTCCCATCCCGTTTTGTCCGCAAGGACACCAGGTTGTGTCTCCTGTGACCCCTGCGCATCACAAAGGGCAGCAATGGAGGCAATCGGGATCTTCGCATCTGGAGTGCGCTCTGGATCGAAAAGCCATGTTCAACATAGACAGACCCATTAGTCGCTGCGTCCGACTGGTGCCAAGGCTGTAAGCTTTGTCTGTGCTGGAGCACCTATTTTAGAAGGTCTAAGCAGGAAAGACCATTCCTCAGCTAAACAGTTTTAACGCTGGAGTATTAGATGTGGCTGTAAATCAGGTTTTCTCATACTGTGGCACGTCCTAACATTTTAAAGTATTTTCTTTCCCTGGAGAATTAACATTGTGATTTTAAAATGCTGTTTTGTAACGTCGTTTCATTTTTTTTCTCCCAGCCTTACAGGTCATCAGCAACAGCTGACAGCAAGCGCTGCCTGCAGTATGCACACACCTATCACTGGCAACACACCATGACTGACAACGGAGATAGTGATTCCTATTTTATATTTTAACATCATTAAGGTCATCAGAAACTTCATGGCACATGAAATATTTCACACTTTTGGCAGCGTGAAGATTCGCTGCTGTGTTATAATGAAAGAATTTTCCATCAATTTAGTATTCACTTGGTACTACGTAGCAAATGTGCTTAACAGTTAGAAAACTAGAATGAAAATAGATTTCAACGATTTTTCTTGATATAATGTGATAATAGTACAATAATATAAAATGAAAATGCATAAATTAACATGAGAAAATATGTTTCAGAACAATTTTGTAAAACAAACTGTTTCAAAATATATTGCTGTAGGAATTTCTGTAAGCAACTATCTATTTTTCTGTCAAAACTCCGAACATTTCCACCAAAACAGTTTTTTTCCAACAAGAAGCTCTTTTAAAAATGTCTTGCCTACTCTACTAATCATCCTCACCGTGAAAAATCCAGGCTCTATATCAGTACTTATATTTAATTAAATTAATTAATTAAATTATGACTTAGCTTGACTTTCCGGTGCTGAATCCTGTTATGTCTTTGTCTAATAAATTAAAGAACCTTTCACCCTCCAAAAGCATCTCTCCTAACTACTTAAAGAGAGTGACCAAGCCACCTCCTAATTTTCTCACTAATAAACTGAATAGGTTGGGCTTCTTAATTCTCACTGTATGGCAGGTTTTCCAGCTCATGGGTTGTTCCTGAAGCTCGTGTCTGAATAGTTTCCAGTTCTTCCATCTTATTTTTGGAAGTACAGACACCACAAATGGACACAATATGAATCTGTTATGATCTTGGGATGCGAAGATCATCCTAATCCTGCTAGGTAGTATTTTCTTGCCAATACAGCCAAAAATTGTGGAGCTCCGATAGAGCAGATGATTACACCAAAAATCCACCTTTAGTTTTTATTATCTGCCAGATCTCCTCCATCCTCCTCAGAGCCACTGCTTCCCATGACAGCATCCTGTGACCTTCATTTTCTCTTCTGAGATACATGATCTTGCATTTGGCTATATTAAAATCACATATTGTTCAAATGAGCAGAGCTTGCCAAGTGATCCAGATTGCTCGGTATAACTGACCTGCTCCCATCATTATTTATCACTCCCCCAATTTTTATGTCAAGTAGAAATCATTACCAGCATTGATTCCATATTTTCTCCTGAGTTGCCATGAAGATATTACACAGTATGGACCAAGAACTGATCTCCAGGCAACCTCTCTTCAAAACTTCTCCGCCATTGGACAATTCCCCACTGAATTTTTCAGAACCACTAATTAGTCAGCTTTTCATTCACTCAACATGTGTAATTCCACCTCGAGCTAATTTTTTACCGAGAACGTCACAGGGTGCCAAGCAAAGTGCTAACCTGACACCTAAATGTGCGGTGACAACAGCTACCTACACACCCCTTTATTTCTCCCTCTCCTGGAAAACAAGTTGCCCTCAAAATAATGTTCCTCTTTGGGCAAACTGGGGGGTCCTGCCAGTGGCCCCCTGCCCCGGGGAACCCGGGATGCCACCTGGCCCGACGAATAATTAGCCACATTAGCAGAAGGAAAGTTTCCTGCTCTGATCCCCCGTCCCGAGGCAACAAGATCCCCGGGAGCCTCCATCCCTCCATCCCTGCATCCCTCCACCCCTGCATCCCTGTATCCCTCCCCAGCCCTTCCCTTTCCTCGCTGCTCTATTGCACGCCGGGCCGGCCGCCCCCTTCTCCCCTCCCCTCCCCGCTTGTATTTACCAGCAAATGATTAATTGTTGCTCGGCGCTGGCTGCT
>NW_010554471.1:1813-20534 GCF_000687285.1 Phaethon lepturus | reverse complement strand
CGGCGGGGCTTTCGCGGTGGGTCTCTGGTAACCAGCCCTGCCCACCCCGTCCGTGTGTCCCGGGCTGCCGGAGCCCGAGGGGGCTCGGACGCGGAGGCAGGGCTTGGCCGCAAAGGTGGCGTGGAAAAAACAAACCACCGTGGCCTGCGAAGGTGCTGGTTCCACCCGCTCGTACAGCGTGGTAAATACACCTGGGCTTCACCCGCAGTTCCTCTTCTCGTGGCTCCCCCCCGCACGGACTTTTTGAAGGAAAGACTTTAATTGGGCTGAAAGTTGCTCCAGTGCCAAATTATTCGCAGCCTCTGGGCGCTGCTGTAGTGCGGTGAGGGTTCGGGCCCTCCTGGTCCCCGGCGGGGCCGGGGTGCACCGGGGCGAGGGGGGAATCCCCTGCACGCAGCAGCCGTGGAAGGAGAGCGCCCGTCGCTCACAACGAAGGAATGTGGGGAACGCACGCGGCTTCCCCGTCCTTGGAGTCCTGACCTTCAGAGCACGTCGCAAAGCCTGTCTGTCTGTTTGGGGAAGGTAGGAAGTAGAGGGAAGTCGGTAATTAAATGGGATAAGGCTTTATTTGCGACAAGGTTTCACAAAGCAGGCGGCTCATCTCGACTGAGCTGGGCGGCATCTCATCGTACAGGAAGGGCTGCAGTCTTTTGTAATACAGTCTTAAGTGATAAATGTAAAAATGTACAAAAATGCAACAGCATCAGATAAACTTTTTTGTTATAATAATAATGCTGTGGCTTGCGGTGGCTTTGGGGGCCAGGTGTTCTTTGTGCCCAGTTCAGTGCCGTGGTAAGGTCCAGGGGGTATTTCTGAGCCGGTTTAATCCTTGTTGCCAAGACCAGCAGATAAAACTAAAGCAGTTTTTTTCAGATTCACACTTCCCTGCTGTCAATGTTTGCATCGCTAGAGCGAGCAGAGGAGTTGCAAGAAAAACTTGGATTTGTGTCAGAAGATCTTAAGGTGGCATTTGGGAAAACTATTTTTAGCAGGATTGCGTAACTTAAAAGCTGCAACTTTACCTACTGGGCAAACGTTTCTCTCCCCGCGCACGGTGCACTCCTGCAGTGCAGCGATCCTGCCAGAAGCGCCTCTCGTCCCAGCTTTTCTCCCGGCCGAGTGTCGCGGGGGTTTGAGGCGAGCAGAGTCTAGCCCTGGGCTGGAATTTCCGAAGCAAAGTGCTGTGGGGAGGCAACTGATGTTTGGATCACCAGCTCGGTCGTGCTCAGCCTGTTGGGGAGGCTGGGATGCGTGAGGGCTGTCTAAGACTGGGTGGGGGCTCTGGAGCAACCTCTTTCTTGCCATTTAAATTAAAAAAAAAAAGGCAAGGCGGAGTAATTTTTTATATGGTTGGAAGACAAGGTAAGGAGCGGGCTCAGATGTGGTGGTGGTTCTCTGTTCTCGTGATCGACTCCAGACCCTTGGCCCCAGGGGAATGTGTGTCTGCATCCGAGGCGTACAGGGCTCATGTTGCAGGCGCTTGGTGCTTTCTGCACAGGTTATTCTGCTTTTTAGGAGAGTTGCAAAGGGAAGTGCAGGTCTCCTGTTGGAAGGCACAGTTTCTTCTGTGGGGCTGAAGGCCTGGGTTTGTGTGTGGAGGAAGAGAGGTGTCTTCATCTGGGCCCTGAGATGGGGATGAAGGGCCAGGCACAGCCTTCCGCCTCAATTTTTACCATGCTTATGTTCCTTTTGTTTTTTTTCCTCCCTGTGACTAGATCTGTCCTGTCTGACCCTATGACTCCTGCGTCGCAGCGGCTCTTGGCCCTTGAAGAACGACATTTTAAACTGTAGAAGAGGAAGGGGAAAAGATGGGCCATTGGGAGCGTCTCCCTGAAAAGAGTGAACCCAGCCCAGCCCTGCCTTTTTGCTACTTAGGGAGGAATTCTGCCACGGAAGGTAAATCAAGTACCTCTCAACTTTCTCCATCTGTGCATGGGGGATGAGTTTGTCCTTCTTCCACGCATGTGGAGCCTCAGACACATGAACAGTTAGAGTTACGTCAGCAGCTGTATGGGATGTTGCTTTATATACGCTTTCAGGGCTTTTGGTTGGCTGCTGCTGTTAACTTCGAAGTCGTATTTATGTGAAAACTTTGTTTTTTCTCCGTTAACAAGAAGGATCTCTATGCTTGACAGTCCTCCTGTTGCAGCTGATAGTGCAGCCTGTATGGCTGTTTTTGCAGCTTGTAGCTGCCTGGTCTCTCCTCTGGCAGATTTACCTAGATCCCTGTTTAGAGATCACAGCCTGCTGTTCATGGGTCTGTGCAGATTCACAGTGAAGGACACAGCTCTAGCTCTAAAGCCGTTAAAGAACCTTTGTTGTAAATTAATGTCTACAGGGAAATACCAAGATCATCCTTAAATTTCAGAGGTTTAAAATAAGTCCTGCCAAACTGGCTTAAAAACTGCCCCTGCCTGATTTCTGTATCTCTTATTTCACGTGGTGCTCTAGAAGGAGTAGGGCAGACACTGGAATTCCCAGAGCGCTCGAGAGCGAGCGAGGTTCCCTGTGACTTGCAGGGAAGGTGCTTTGTTAACAAAACCTGCTGGTGAATCTGGAGTTCTGGAGAGGCATCCCAAAAGGCTGCAGAGGCAGCTGGAGGCAATGCAAAGCGAACTTCAAACAGAGCTAAAGGTAAAAGCGAGCCGTGAGTCGCGCTGCTCAGCAGTTCTCTGCCTGCGTTTTCTCGCTGATCTTGGTGACTGGCCAACTGCTGGGGCTTCACAGCTTGTGTGGGCTCCTCGCAGCAGAAAACAGGAAACACTCCTTACTGAATAGGATCCTTGCTGTTCTGCTGTGAGGCTGGGATTATTCACCAAGTCTGAAGAGATCCTTGCATCCAGATGCTTTAGAGTGAAGGCAAAAAGCTCTTTGCTCGTCTGACGTTACGATTTCCCTGTGGCAGTTGGTCTGGACTCGCTCGGTACAACGGTAGTGCTGATAGCCGAAGGTGGGTCTGACTTGGCCGACCTGTGCGGGCCAGGCCGCTGAGCAGTCTCAGCGAGAGGTCCGGGCTCTGCCCTGGGCTCCTGGCAGTCCTCTCCCGTTTGAGGAGCTGGGGCCTGCCCCCGTGCTCGGGGTGCTGCTGGTGGAGGCGGCGGCTGCCGGGCGTCCTCCTGCCTGCCAGGTCTGCCTTTCTGTGGCAGGTACCGGAGCAGCACGTCGGCCCTGTTTAAATGAACTGCCCAGCTGGTTCCCTTTGGGACAAGGCATTGCTTCCACTTCTGCCAGAGCAGCTAGCGTGGGGAGGGGACAGGCTCCTGACGGAGCAGCGATGTGGGATGCTTTATATAGTTGAGTGTGTGTATTCAGACATTTCGCTGGCTGTGATTTACATCTGCTGTTTCTGAGGGTGGGAAAAAAAAAAACCACAAAACATAAACTAGTTTAACTTCAGATTTAGGCTTTCCATTTTCTTGGTGTCTTGACACCATAAGAAATGGACCAGAAAATAAAAGGCTTGGCAGAGCTGGGTAAAGCTGTGCTGTGTAATTCCAGCGTTGGCCCCAGCTGTTAACAAGTGGCTTGTTCCGCTTATCTAACGAAGGGAAACCTGCCTCGCAGACCTTTGCATCCTTCTCTGCCTTATCTGTAGCCGTGAACGCTCTCCAGAGAACCCACTTCTCGTGGGTGCAGGGCCCGGCACGTGTGCGAGGCGCCGTCCCGGTCAGAGCCTGCCGGTGCCTCTGCCGTCGCAGATGGGGAACGTGCAGCCGTGCAGAAATAGGCTGGGGCTGGATTCCTGCCTCTGGGCTGTCGGTGGCAACGTCTTCCTCTGGTCTTGCTGCATCTGCCTGTAGACACGCTGCGGGCTGCGGCAGCGGGCTGCGCCACATTCCTCCGTGATCTCTGGGGTTTGTGGGATGTGTTGGAGCTCAGGCGACAGCTGGGGAGCGCAGCCGGTGCCCTGGCAGCTGGTGGCTTGAGTAGTTTTTAATGGGAACTCGTACCCCAAGTCACAGGACCTCGTTTAGCTCCTGCCTGGCTTCCTGGTAGGCAGAGGCTGCTGCAGACAGAGCTCAAGCAAAATAAAGAGACTTTGCAGTGTCGAAATGCAGCAAGTGGGAAGAATATTCTAAGCTTGTAGCAGAAAGAACAAAACCTGCAATGTGTGTTTCTGCCTGCATCTTGAACGTTTCTCTTCTAATAAACCTGGAGCATAGGAACCTGAGGCTTGGGAGGCTGCCCTTCTGACTGCGGCACCTGGGCAGAGCGTATCCCCGTTCCTGAGGGTGATCGGCGACAGCCTCGTGTGCCGGTGGCCACGGGCAGGCGCTCGCCCCAGCGCCGCAGCTGCGGTACTGCAGCCTCTGCAAGGCAGGCGAGTGCTCGGCCGGGACAGGAGACCGAAGTGTGGGTGTAGCCCTGGTAAGGACTGCATCCTCCTCCTGTTGAAATATTTTTGGAGGAATATAATGCTGTCTGGTGGAAATCTGCCGCAAGGTTTCCTTCCCCGGCATGAAAATGGTGCTGAGCTTTGAGCGTTCTCCCCGTCGCCCCCGTGTTGTTGCTTATCTGTGGGGTTTGGCGTATTATTTCTGCCCCTCTGGCAGTCCTGAGGTGACAAAGCCCCTTCACAGCGCTGCAGATCGAATTCCTGAGCTTTAGAAGGGCTTGATCTGAAAAAAAAAAAGTACGGAAGGGATGTGGCAGGAATTGGGTGGGCAGCTCAGCAGCGCTGGGTCAGGCCACCCTGTCAGAATGTCTTAGAGCAGGGCCCCCCCCCGCCCAGAAGTCGTTGCCATGGCTTAGCAACCTGCAGCAACAAACTGTGTTCCCTGAGCCGCTTTCAGTCGTGAAGCGGAGGCTTGCAGTCGGCTGCGATTCTCGATTATACATTTTATAGGGCTGTAGGACTTGACGCAGCGCCAAGGACGTGGCAAGCCAGGAGATCTTGCCATGTTCCTCGCAGGCTGAAGGTACGGGTGGCGGGAGCGGGGCGAGCAGGGGTTTGATCCGGTCTGTGGATGTTGCTTCTGCTTGTCCCACGGCTCTGGAAGCCGGCCGTGGAATTGGGGATGGGGCGGATAAAGTCTGTCTTGTGCTGAGCGTGCGCCAGCGGGCAGGCTGTGCTGGAGGCAGGAGGGATGGGGCACCACGGCGTCTAACCTGGGCTGCTTGGCTTGCTTTTTCAGATGAGCCTTGCCCAGTCCGAGGGCACATAACGCCCTTGCGCCGTGGTCGCACACAGGGCTGTCCACCTCCCTGTTAGATCGTCCTCCGCTTCTGTAGGTGCGGAGGCGACGCTGTCCGCACAGCGCGACGTGAGCTTGGTGTGCTGAGAGCCGCTCTGCTTTCAGCAGCCGCCTCGAGGAACCCAAAGATTTTTTTTTTTTGCTTTTCTTTCTCAAGGTGGCTGATTTCCTCAGCAAGCTATTCTGCCTCCAGCCTCTTTCACTTAAATCCTTTCAGTGCATCAAAAAGTACAGATGAGGGGCTGAGTTTGTCGGGTCCTAGCTGGGAGAGGCTGCAGGCTGGCTGCGCTTTTCCAGTACCTGTAGTGTCATTTCATGTTGTGGGATTTTGAGGCGCTGCCAGTGTTAGGCACAACACCTGTAGGTGCTCCCAGGACCATCAGCTGGGCTTTAATGATCCTGAAGAGCTTCGCATGATAAGGAACAGCCTTGCTGGGTGGCACAGCCCTCTAGCCCGATTCTGCAGGGGTTAAGCAATAGGAGCTCTTCAGCTTGTTTGTCCTTCCACCAGCTACTGAAATGAGGAACGTGGGTAGGGCCTCACGATTGATGTGTTTTCCTCCTATTATACAACTGAGAACGATTGTTTAACCCCGCTTTCCTTTTGATCTTGTTTGCCTGTGTGTACTTGGGCAAAAGCTTCCTTTGATTTGTGAAAGGCTTCTTAGAAAAAGGGATTTTACTGTTTTCCTTTGGAAAGTTTTGCTCTCTGGACATGAGCTAATGTCAAACAGAAGATCCAACACTGGAGGAAAAATCTTTATGGAAAGAGCTGTTAGATTTGTACAGTTAGTGCTTTTGGCTTTTAATTAGCAAATGAGTAATATTTTTGTGTTTTGCCTGTGGCCTCTTGAATCAAAATAATATGTACTAAAACTTTGTGGATTACGGTCATTCCTGAAGTGTCTGCTAACTGGCTAAAACGCTTTGAAGAAACACCTCCACCCAAGAAAAGCTTTAGGCCTGGGGGATATTGATTATTTCAGGTGTGGGAGGGACTGCAGTGAGCATGCCGAATCCATCGCGTTTTGTTCCTGCTGAAGGAAACACCGTTGGGAGAAGGAATGAATTAACTCCTGTCCCCATTGTTCCAAAACGAGTACATTAGCTCAACAGTGATGTTGAAGAGGGCAGTAACCCTTTAAAGGATTAATAAGCAAGAATCAAGTGTCGGGTAAAGCAGTCGAACCCAACTCCTTGGTGGAGTTGTTGCCTTCGAGCCCGGGGTGCGGCTCCGCTGTGGTACCAGTCCATGTGCGGAGTCTTAACACGTCGTACTCGGCGCAGCGCTGCTTGAGCATTGCTGTATCGCAGCGCACGAAGGCTCGCCGGGCCCTCCCCTGAAACTGGGGTGCTGTTAGGATTGCCCCGCTGGCTTTTCCTGCGAGTGGAGTGTAAATTACTTCAAATTGCTGTCCGCTTCATGGGTATGTGTGACAGCAATTAGAGGCCCTGTGTATTAATGCGGGAGAGGAGTGAACGAGTCACGTTTCAGCTGAGGCTGTTTGAGAGTCTGATCAGGTTTTTTTGGTGGGAGGGAGTGCTGCTGCTCCCTGGTGTCATTAGTGAGGTGGTTAATTATGCACATGCCAAGCAGCTGGTGGTTACCGGTGGTGTGCATGCAGGCAGAACTGGTTTGTTGTATCTGCTGCTCTTCACCAGTTACTCTTGATGGAGAAGCCAAAGCCTGCAGACCAGCACTCTCTTCTGTGCCAGTGGCTTTTAAGCTCGTTGGCCTGTCGATGTCCCAAATGTAAGCAGAAATTCCTGGGAAAACCACTAAACCATGCAGGCTCATTCCACACATGCAAGCAAGCCCAATGCCAACAAAATGGGAAGAAGCAAAGCAATGGGCAGAGCAAGGCTGCGAAGCTGATCCTGTGGCTGCTGAGTTGCCTCTCCAGACCTCGCTGGTAGCGCTGAGCACAAGACCCAGGCTGAGACCCGGGGTTGCCCGTGCCGGCTGGACTCTGGACCCCGCTCAGTTTTGGCGCTGGCATTTGAAATCAGATCCGCTCTGTCAAGCAGCGCGTAACACGGGGGGCACGGGATGTAATTTTCTACCAGAGAAGTCAAGGTAATGATCAGAAGGACCAGGAAGGTCTGACACGAGTCAAGTCTATAAATGCAGTCGCTTGGAACGGTCTGGCCGAAGCCCTGCGCGGCGGGGAGAGCGCAGTAGCCCCCGGCCTGTATCTCATGAAACGGAGCGTTTGTTCTTGCTGCCTTCACATTTCTGTAACGCGCAGCCGTGTAACTCCCATCCACGTGGGTGCCGGGCGCGCACCCCAGGCAGAGAGCCGGTGGGGATATGGCAGCCAGACCTGCGCTGCTGGTGTTCCGTTTCCGGAGGAGTTACGGGATGTACGTTGTGCCAGCTCTTCCTTGCCGTTAAATCCTAATGGGGCCTGTATCTGAGCAGAGGGCTCGTGGTTCCAGATTAGGGCCAAGTTTGGAGTTGTGCTCAGCCTGCGTACCAGCAAGTGCCCTCTTCGTTTCGCTGCCAGGCCCAGCAGCCCAGGGAAGTGGCTCCAGCCAGGAATGCAGAACATGCGCTGGGCTTGTTTCTGTCCCACTGTACTGCGTGGTTTAGAAACTGGGTCGCTGGACAACTAGGTCAGGCAGAGGGGCTTTTAGCCAGCTGTAGATTATGCTGCATGTTTGGATTCCATACTGTTCTCGTTAACCTTCACTTCCCGGCCGCTCTTGGGGGCTGTTGCTGGCTGGCGGGTCCGCGATGCCGCGAGGCTGCCGGGTGGCTCTAGCCCGGAGCAGGGTGGCCGTGTGCTGGGCACTCATCTCAAGTATGTGGCTTGCGGGGAGCCGGCAAGTTTGTCACCGCTGCTGACCGCGCTGTGCCCTAAAATGCCCAGATTTCAGATGCTGGGGGGTGTCGTGAGCCGCAGTGAGCGGTGCTGGCAGGATGGCAGGCGAGTAATCACCCGGGCTTGGCAAGCTGCCCCTGGCCAGCTGGGCTGCGCTAACTGGGTCGCTCGCAGGAGAGCAACAGGCCATCACGGCTCTGCGCACGCTGTCGCTGGGCTGGTGGATCCTCCCTGTTGTATGGGAGCAGGCTGCTGACGTGAGGGTTTCCTGTGAAATTTCCATTGTGTCAGGTCAGGAGCTACTTTAAAGCTGCAAGGCACGGACATGGGCACAGCTTCAGCACTGACAACTCTTCTGTCTTCAGTCTGCTTGTCAGACCAGAGATCCGGCTGAGCAGAGCCCTTTCGCCTGCGTCCTGGCACCAGCCTTGATCCTTACCCAAGCAGCCTCCTTGCCTGGGCTGGGTGATGGGAGCCCACCAGATGCCTTCAGTAAAGTGCTTCAGCCAAAGGTCAGCTCCTCTGCAGAGCCCCTGTGCTCTCTCCAGGCACCGCCGGGGCAGCTGCCGCTGCGTAGCTCTGTCCTGGTGACGGATCTTCTCCTGTCCCACCGGCAGTGCCGGCAGCCTCTTGCCTTGGTGTGACCTGGACTCCTGGGAGCAGAGGCCAGGCTGATGCAGATCCTGGGGGCTGGGAGCCAATTGCTGCAAAACTTGACTGCTTTAAGCTTCTGGGACACTTTTCCCCCGCTCTGGAAACTTTCCAGTGGTGGTAAGACTGCTTCAGAAACCATGCAGCCCCCGCCGGAGATGTTACGGGTTTACTCAGGGAAACTGAGACGACAAAGCATTGGTGCCCCAGAACACACACAGTGCAAACCAGTGAGAAGATCGCTGGTGTCCTGGCTCCCATGCTGGGCTGTAACTGCTACAGAACAGCCCCTCTTGCATCCATATGTTGTTTTCTCTCCCTTTCCTCCCCTCCCCCTTGCTTTCTGGTTTTAATTCTATTTCTTTTGGCTCACAAAGCTGATGAAATTAGGAAAGATTATTAAAAACACCACTGCTCACAGAACAGGTTTCTCCCCAGCTATCCCAGCTGCAGAGCGGCTCTGGTATCTGTTGGCAACGCTTATATTGGAAATAATGAGAAAATGGTGTCTTTTTTTTTTCCCCCTGAGAACCAGGCAAAGCTGACACTCGAGACTTCCAGCACAGGCTGATTAAGTTTGATTTGTTTTCTTTGTTTGTTTTCAATTTTTTAAGGGATTCTGTTTGGCCTTCTGTATTTCCAAAGAAGGGATGGGCTTCCCTAGTGACCTGGCACCAGGTACTGGCTCAGAAGAGGGGCTGCAGCGCACGATCTGCTGCTAGAAGGAGGGCAGGCAGCGGAGCTGGCAGGGGCTGGCAGTGGCTGCTGTCCTTGGGGAGGAGCTGGACGCCTCTGTGTTTGAACACAAGGCCCTGGGGTGGTCACTGCTCTTCATCAGTCGTTGGCTTTACTGACCGCTGTGCTCTGATTTTTGCAGGCGTATTTTTTGCCATGTGTTTAGTAGGTAGGTGCTGGCTCTGCTCCTGTGATGGCTTTGTTCTCGCTGTTGTCGTCTGTTGTTTGCCTTGGACCGGGCTGGTGTATCTCGGTGAGCTCTAGCGTGAGCGCAGAGTCGTCGCTGTCGCTGTTCCGCTCGGCACAGCCACGCGGGTCGAGGTGGGTCAGTGCCTCTTTCAAACCTTGGCCTTCTCCGGCCCCTGGGCGGCTGGGGCCCGGGGACTTCTGTAGCCAGCACATCATTTACCTGGGTGAAACTCGCTTCCCTTGCAGTGCTGTTGTCTGCCTCTGCGCTGGTCTTTGCTCGTGTTGCTAATACTTGCACTCATCAGCTCCTGGAGTGAGTCAGTGTCTCCCGACAGCCTGGCACACTGTTTGCATGGTGCAGGTGGAGGTGTCTGCTCCTGCCCTGGGACCCACAGCCATCGGTGCTGGTGAGATCTTGTGGAAGGTGCTGCTTTCCCAGCAAAGCTGTCTGGGGCCAGGCGCTTTCCAGGTTGCTCTGGATCCTTGCCCACGTGTGCTTGTAGCCTGAAACCGCTGTGGACTGAGGAGGGCTGGCTGTGTGGGTGAGCAGGAGCATGGAAGTACAGCCCTGTGAGCTCCAGATGAGTCAGCCTCCCTGTGCTGGTGGAGTGGAGAGCTCCTCTGGAGCTGGTAGATGCTGGCTTGCTCCATGGACCGTGCCTAGAACAGTCGGCCAGGCAGAAAGCTTGGCTCAGCCGGAGTGTCTGGGATCCAGCGGCTTGAACATATTGTGGCAGAAAGGAGGGAACATGTGAACATGTGCTTTGCGGGCCGTGGAACAAATCCATGGGCTCCCATGCAGACTTTTTTCTCCAAGGAGAAGAGGAAGCTTTTTTAAGCCATTAACTTTTCTTTTGTCAACAGAAAAATTATTCTCAGCAATTGGATTTTCCTCTGGGGGCAGGAACAGTTAGTTATTGTGCTGGAAGACAGCACAGTGTGACCACGGAAATCTTATCTGTGTGGTTGCTGCCAAGATGAAAGACAGGTAGATATGCTTTGGGTCGGAGGAGCCCCAGCCCCGCTCGCTGTGATCCTGCGCTGCCATGTGAAGGGCGGATATAAGCTCATGCCAGAAAACCAAATAAAGCCCCTTTTTGACCAAGACTTGGAGCAAAACTGCAATGTGTTGGGTATGTAGGAATGAATCTCCTGTGACCAGGGTAGGGGGAGTTGATCGTGATGGTCTGCCTTAACTTTTAGATGTCGTATTTGTGGGGAGGATGGAGGAGCAGTGCAAATTGGGGCTTGAGATGAGATGCTGGCCCCTCCGAAGCGATTGGGGAGCTGGGGGATCCGCGCCTTGGGGATGCGACAGGCTTGGGGCTGTCCTCTGTGCAGCACGGCTCTAACCAGCTGGGGAGTGAGTTGTTGCCTTCCCCTTTCCTCTCCTCTACTTCCCCAAGGGCTTCTTAGGAACCTTTGTCTGTGGTGGATGCTGAGGAGGCTTTGGGTAAGGGTAGGAATGTCAAAGTGCTTTTGACTTGTTAATTACTGATCCTCTCTGATACCATCAAGCCCTTGTTGCTATGTAGATCTCTTCTGTGTTGAGCAGCAGTGCAGGCACTTGGAGTCCCCAGGCCAAGATGATCACAATCTACAAAGACGCAGGAGCGTGATGACAAGGGAAGCGGAGGGAAGGGGGGAAAAAGTGACTTATCCCAGCTTTTCTCTGTAATTTGGGCTAAAGCCCAGTTCTGTGACTGGCCTCTGATCTGTGCAAGCTATCCCCTCTCCCTGCCCAGCCCTAGGGAGGCTGATGGTGCTGGGGTCAAGAAGCTGTGCATATTTGGAGAGGGCAGGATTGGGAAGCTCATTTGCTTAAATCAAGTATAATCATAGGTGGTAGTTGCTGTTTACTGCAGAGGCAATTTCCTGCAGCAGTGGGCTTGTCTGGGCTCCTGCCCAGCCTTTCTCCCCTCTATCGTGTCTTGCCTGTGTTGCAGACGGTTGGCTTGGCTTCACCCTGGTGCCTGAGTGCCTCTGCAAGCCCTTCCAGGAAAGGTATTTTCTAAGCTCTTTGTGCTTCGGTTCGGCACATGATGGATCCCTGCAGCCTGTGAATCATCGCTCTTGCTGAGTAGCGCTGCGCAAGTAGGACTGGCTCGTATTAGCTATGCGATACCTTCTTTGGGGCCATCCTGCAGGTTGCTGAGCCCAGGGAAGAACAAGTGTATCCAGTATCCTGCGGGGCCAGGTCATTAATTCACTGCTGGACCTAGCAGGAGGGAGATTGGGTTGCCAGCTCCATCTCACTCGAGCATTTGCAGGTGCTTTCAGCTCTCCTGTTTCTGCTTTGCAATAGCAGCAGGGCACTCCTTGCTTCAGTGTGCTGGCAGAGCCCTGCAGAGGATCTGGCAGAAGGGGAAACAGCTGGTCTGAGGAATGAGAAGAATTCAGAGGGGCTCAGACCCATCCAGGTGCTGAAATCTTTCTGGAGAGAGTTTTGATGTGGCTTCTGTTTGGCAGATGGCAAGGCTGGCTTTCAGTGCTTGTGTTTTGCCCTCCACTTGGCTCTTTCCTGAGCGGATGTGAAGATGTTTAGTGTCTTGCCCAGCTGTTTGTTGGAAGCAAAAGACAAAGACGAGTTGGTGGGGAGCGTGGTTCTGAGGAAGCGGTGCCCACTTCGATACCTGCGTGCCCATGCAGGAGCAGGTGCTGTGTCTCCCGAGCAGGAGAGGGCAGGCTGTTGATGGAGCTGCTCACGAGTGAGACCTATTAAGACACAGGGCATGAACCAGTGCCTGAGCACAGAGGAGGTCAGAGTGGTCCCAGCTGCGAAGTGGGGGGCTAGCAGGCTGCCTGGGTGCAGCAGCTCATCTGGCAGCCGGGAGCTGTTGTGCTGGGTCCTTCACATCCGTGTTTGCCCTTCCAGTTGGTTTGAACCCAATGTAAATGTGTTGGAGGTGTTGAGACTTGCAGTGCGAGTGGCTCATTAAGGGATGGGAAGGGATTTGGGTCCCTTCCCAGTGCAGGAGAGCAGCATCTGTCCAAAGGCATGGGAAGGTTTAAGAGCAACCTTAATCCTAGTTGCTCAGAGATCCGTTCTCCCCGCAGCCGTTAATCTTATCTGAATTGCAAACTCTGACACAGGGACTTTCCCTCCCCCGGCCTCTATCAGAGGAGTCTTTTGTCTGTGCCTGCTCTGTGGAAGCAAAGAATCCATCCACACGTGGAGGTGATTTATTGTCCAACTTTCACAGTGTCCAGCGAGTTGATTAAAGTCCCTTCCTGCTGCCCTTTGACTCGGGGAGGGTCCCAGGGGCCAACCATGAAGCAATTGCATTACCTACAGCCTCCCTTTCTGTCCATCCATCACCTTCTCTCCTCCCTTGCTGCTCTAGCTGGGCAGACGCAGTGGTTTCCACAACCAGCTCCGCTTGCTGCGTCTGTCTAGAGCCAAAGCTCCCTCAGCTGTGACGAGCCGGCTGGGCAGGAACGTGGCGTTGTGCAAGCAGCCGGGCCGAGGTGCAGGAGCTTGGCACCGCTGGCTGTGGCTGGGTGGCCACATCTGGCTGTGGAGCAGCAGCAGGGCGAGTTCCTACCTGCCCTCCAGAGCAAGTAGATGCTCCTGGTGTTTGCACAGCTGGAAGAGCTGCCATGCCACGATCTCCTTGCCGTGTGGATGGTGGTTTCAGAGCCTCACATGGCATCTGCATGCCCTCACGCACCTCTGATCCCTCCTGGCTCCTCTTTGTGTTTGGGGTGGGGACTCCTTTATCTGGAGTCAAGTGCAGTGTGAATCTGTATGGCTGTGGCGGTTTGTCACAGACTTTGATGTTGGTGAGAACGGGAGAGGAGGAGCTGGCTCTTTATGGACAAGCCACAGAGGAACCGGTAACTGCCGGTGTGCCGGGGCAGAGCTCAAGGTCAGCCTCTGGCAGATAGCGTGAGAACGGCGTTACCTGGGAATGCCGTCCTCAGCGGGGAGGGATGGGGACTTGGTGCCTGAGGGGCTGCTCTTGGGGCTGCACCCCCTCCGTGCTGGGAGCAGGAACCCCAACAGGTCCAGTGAGCTGGGGGGACTCCTCGTCCAGGCGCTGGAGCACCCGGCTGAGGTCACGCTCTGCTGCAGACGCTGTTGGACGTCTTCACTCTGTGTCTGCTCGGCTGAGTGGGAAAGCTGCTGGAGATGGCAGCAGAGGACAGTATCTGCGGTGGGCAACCAGGGTGCCAGGAGCCAGCAGGGCCACTGTCCCCAGGGAAGGAGCTGGTTCCTCTGCAGCCGATGTGGCGAGGCTGCCGGGTGTCTGGCCGTACCCAGGGACAGTCCCTGGCACACATCCCACTGCTCAGGCCATGGGACTGGGCTCACACTTTAGAGGTGCCCCTGCACTGTCCTCTCCTCTACAAAAAAAAAAAAACCCAAACCCCCAAACCAAAACCCAACATCCAGCGAGTACAAAAATTGCAGCAGGGTTAGCAATAACATGTGTGGGTGAGGAGCAATGCCAGCAGCGCATCGAAACGGGGGAGCAGTTCAGCACACACAAACGGGGCTGAGACCGCTTCCCCCTGCATGCTCCTCCATATGGCACTTGGCTGTGAGCTCCAGCCGTGCCTGGGGCCACTGCAGGTGGTCACACTGGGAGCAGAGTGCAGGAATTCGGGGACCAGGGTGCCGTGAGGGCTGGGACCTGCTCTGTCCAGACACCACAGGATGCTCAACTGGTCCTAACTGCTCTTCTTTTTCCCTCCACAGGGTTCTGGCATCGGTGATGAGCAATGGGGTATGATGTAGCACGTTTTCAGGGGGATGTTGATGAAGACCTTATATGCCCCATCTGCAGCGGGGTCCTGGAGGAGCCGGTTCAGGTAGGTTTCCGTCTGAGCACTGACTGTGGCTACTGAAAGCCTCCGATTGCAGCTCCAGACTTCTAGATGTCTTGATCAGATGATGGGCGCCGCACACAGCGTGTGCATTAGGTGAGCTCAATGGATTCTTAACTTTCCTACTAATGGTTTAAGGCAACAGCATGGGTGAGAAAGCAGCAGCAGGGATAAAAGTCTGAGTTGTGTGTGTTCTGGTGGAAATGAGCTAAAGTTATGGGTTTGGGGGCTGTCCAGGGGTCAGCAAGGAGGCAGGAGGAAGGGATAAGCTTGTGTCGGGACAGGTTTCCCTTTACTCTTTCATTCCTTACTCCCTTCTTAAGTCTACCAAAGCTTGATGCAGCTGCATACCAGCGATGGTTGTCCCAAGGCGGAGATGGCTAAGATCTGTCCCTTGCTTATGGCTTCACGCTTGGTTGACCCTCTCTGCTTCCCTGCGCACATGCTTCCTCCATGCTATGGAGCTGATCTGTTTTACTTGCTGTTGGGAGCTGGCTCGGCTCTCCCCCTGCCACCGAACGTCATTCGGAGGGTGGACAGACCGCAGCCCTGGTAGCAGCACGCTGCTCTGCCCGGGCCCGGCACAGCCGAGTGGTTTGAGGATCCTCCGGCTCACTCTGCAGCTTGTGCAGCCGCTCGGGGAAGGAGGGTGTGCACGGGGAGCTGCTGCTTCCGCTTCCTGCGAAGCGAAAGGGCTGTTGGACGGTGCTGTCCTGTGAGCTCTGCTCCTGTGAGCTCTTCCAGTGCAGCACACTGCGTAGTCCCCGGCCCTCCTGTGCCTTTCAGTCCTCCCAAGCCCTGTTAACTGGGGGGCGAGGTTAGTGGGGGCTTTCATGGCCCCCTCGCCAGTGCTGAGCGGAGCTGGCTTCTACATGGGGCTTTGTTCTCCTGGTCCCTGCCTCTTCCCTTCAGGGTCTGTATGCTGCCGGAGGCGTTCCTCCACTGGCCGAGCTGTGGCCGTGTGCTGGGTAGCTCAGCACCCTCTGCGTAAATCCAGCTTCATTTGAAATAAAACAGATTGAAATAAAACTGAGCTAATCTGAAACATGTGCATAATTATTGCCGTTTCATTGCTTAATAATAAACAGCATCACGAAAGCTGTGATTTGTACCGTGCTGGTAAGCTGCCCCGCGGGGATCCCAGAGGCTGTGTGCTGTAGCCCACCCCGTGCCAGTGGGCTGGGGGTGCGTGGAACTGCAGCCTATTGTAGTGAAAATGGTGTGTTAGCACCTTCCAGCTACGCTAATCTGTTACGTCAAAAGAAGCTTTGCTTTTTAAAAAGTCTGTCAGCATGTGAACATGATCACAGGCCATCGCACAAAACAGAGGCAAAGTTGCTGCTTTCTTAAGCAGGTTTATT
The DNA here is from genome assembly GCF_000687285.1 of Phaethon lepturus. Lineage (NCBI taxonomy): Eukaryota > Metazoa > Chordata > Aves > Phaethontiformes > Phaethontidae > Phaethon > Phaethon lepturus. Next base: position 4,748 of record NW_010554471.1, on the reverse strand, counting down.
TAAATCTCCTGTGAGAATGTGATATCATAAACTCCCTTGATCCCAGGCTTTTCTCAAGCGTGTTTAACAGCCTATCTTGTTGAGTACCAGCCCTCCTCCTCCTGCCAGCACTGCAGTAACTGCAGCTGCGACAAGGCTGAGTGTGGAGCGAGGCACAAGCCGTGCCCTCTGACAGCCCTTGGCTTGAAGGGAGCAAATCCCTGAGGACTCTTTCCTTGTTCTTCCCTTCCTGCGAGGTCCCTCTGCCTGGTCAAAGCAGGGCCGCCTCCAGTCCGATCTCAGGGGCTGTATCCGGCCCCAAGATTTCCGTATCTCTTAAGGATGGAGATTCCCCAGGGCCTGTCCCTGTGTTATGGGCACAGGGTGACCCTCTGCCTGCAGTAGCCAGTGACACTGGTGTGATTTCTCCGTCGCATCTCCAGTCTGCGCTCGGTGACGCTGGGGTACCCCAATCCCTAAGCTTCAGTGGAGGTGGGCATGGGCTTGAGAGGATAAAATGCCGTGAGGGGAGCAGCGAGGCCAGCTTTGTGGAGGACTGGGAAAGCCAAAGCCTCGGAGCGCGGGACTTCAGGAAGATGCAAGGGAGAGGAGTGGCTGTCCCTCTGCCAGAGCCCGGCACGTGCTGCGTGCTGGCTCGGAGACGCTGTGCTGGCCTGGTTGACTCGAGCTGCGTTGTCACGGGGGCTGCACTGAAACTCCCAAGATGGTCCCGTAGCTTGAACGGGCGAACCCTAATTCGGTGTACGTCCTGCAATCGCCGTCTGCCTTTGTCGGCTGGTACAAGACAGCCTGCAAGGCACTGTGCGCTGGGGGAGCAGCTTGTAAATGAGACTTAGCCCTGAATGCGTCTGACCTTCCTGTAACTCTGGGTTTCTGCTCTGTGGAAGAAAGAGTTTTTCTCTGTTGTATGAAGAGCTGGCGTCTGTCCCACTCCCCCTCCCCAGTCTTAACACTCTTTCAACTGCAGCTTGAAGGCAAGAGCAGAGCCCAGCTGTGTAAATACAGTGAAGTAATGGTCTGATCTGCCCTGGAAAAATGTTTCAGTTTAGCTCCCTGATCTGTCTTGCCCCCTCAGCCCTTTCAAGAGGCAGCGTTACCTGGGATGGAGCGCAGCAGGAGCACTGCTCCCACCTCTGGTGGGGAGAGAGTACCTTGGTGGGGTTGGGCACACAAATTCAAACCAGAGCGAGGTGAAGGTGGGCACCTGCTCTTCCAAGGGAAGGGAGGACGGCTCTGCAGCAGTGCCTCTCGCGTTGTAGTGGAAGGTGCTGCGCGTGGCTCTGGTCTTTACCGGTCTTGCTTTTGGTGTCTCATTCGCCTGCGTGGGCATCGTGCCTGCTTGTGTAACGGAGGTGCCTCTTCCCTTTGCTTTCCTCTCCCAAGGCGGCACGGAGCTTCCGTGCATCCCTCAAAGACTTGAGAGCATTTCTCTCGTCAAGGTTGTCCTCCATACACAAGCCAGCAAACATTTCCTGGCTGGGTCTGAGTAACGTGTGGCTGTTCTCTGCCCCTCCGCAGGCTCCTCACTGCGAGCACGCCTTCTGCAATGCCTGCATCACCCAGTGGTTCTCCCAGCAGCAGACGTGCCCCGTGGACCGCAGCGTCGTGACGGTTGCCCACCTCCGCCCCGTCCCGCGGATCATGCGTAATATGCTCTCGAAGCTGCAGATCACTTGCGACAACGCTGTTTTCGGCTGTACGGCAGTTGTGCGACTTGACAACCTGATGTCTCACCTCAACGACTGCGAGCACAATCCAAAGCGTCCAGTGACTTGCGAGCAGGGATGCGGGTGAGGATGGCCTTTGGGGGGCTCTGCCACAGAGGGTGGGCAGAGCAGGGACCACAGGGTCAGGGAAGGAAACTGGGGTTCGGTGCCTGGCACCCCTTTTACCCCAGGGTGCAGAGCTCTGTGGGTCACGGGGCTTTGAAGGCCATGGTGCTGCAGAATGTGTTGGGAAGGATTTTTAGTCAAACTCATTTCTTTTTAACCTTGGTTCAAAACCCCTGGCTCTTCAGCTCATTGCTGAGGCTCAGGTGGCCGTTGGCTGCTGGAAACGGGGTACCGAGGCCTTTGTGAATCCACCCAGAGCCATTCCAGCCCCCTGGGACAAGTTCCAGCGTGAGCTCTGCTCCCTCCTACGTGTCGCCGAAAGCCAGGAGCGGTGGGTGGCTGGTCTGGCCTTGGCGCCTGTGCGCTTGGTGCCGATGTCCTTCCTGCTCACGTGCATCCAGCCAGGTGGTGACTGACTGTTGGCTTTGGAGACTATCCGGTCTCCTCGGATGAAGTCAGGGACTGGATCAGGCCCACAGGCTGCCTAGTGCAGGACCTGGTTGCGAGCCCTGATCACTTTGGAGGAGGAAAATCCCCATCGCCTGCTGACCTGGTGGGGGTTTGTTGCCGTGGCTCTCCCCCAGACCGTTTGGCTTGGCCCTGAGACGCAGCAGGGAGCAGGCCTTCCTGCACCTATCGGAGGTTACGGTGCCGGGCTCCCCAAGGCTCTTGGCAAGTCCTCCAAGACTGGATTTGTTCTGGAGACTGTTCACGTGCTTATGCCAAGTGCTCGGGTGTGTAACTTTCCCTAATGTGGGGCCTCCACCTTTTCCTGTAACGCTCCGCAGCTTGGAAATGCCCAAAGATGAGCTGCCAAACCACAACTGCATCAAGCACTTAAGATCCGTGGTGCAGCAGCAGCAGACAAGAATCGCCGAGCTGGAGAAGACCTCGGCGGAGCACAAGCATCAGCTGGCCGAGCAGGTAGGTCTGCGTGCGCGAGGCGGCTGTCTCGCAGCGGGGTCTCTCGTGGGACAGGTCCGTCTCGTCTGCTTGGACGCCAAACACCAAAAGAGAGGTTTGTGGACGAAGGCAGCGGCTGCGGAGCAGCCCGAGCTGAGCGCAGCCGGGGCTCTGCTGCTGCTCCGCACCTCTGTCGTCCA
>NW_010554471.1:1524-1794 GCF_000687285.1 Phaethon lepturus | reverse complement strand
GTGCCCCACCGCCGGGCGGACCCGACGGGCAGGGTTGTGTCGCTCCCCGCCGCCGCGCTGGGGTCTGGTCTCGTGACGTGTAGCCGTGGCGCTGACTCCATTTTGCAAACCCCGCCGTGTCCTGCCTGTTGCAGAAACGGGACATTCAGTTGCTGAAGGCCTACATGCGCGCCATCCGCAGCGTCAACCCCAACCTGCAGAACCTGGAGGAGACCATCGAATACAACGAAATCCTGGAGTAAGTGCTGGCTCTTGTGCCGATCGGGGAGG
>NW_010554471.1:0-1338 GCF_000687285.1 Phaethon lepturus | reverse complement strand
GCTCTGGGGAGCGGCTCGTGAGCTGCTTTGCACAATGGGCTCGGACCGTTTTTATTCTTCCACCTGCATCCTGCCCATGAGCAGGAAGCTGCCAGATTCCTTCCTCCTTGTGAGAAAGGCCGGAGGAAGCAGCTTCTCATCACATCCTTTCTTCCCCTCCCTCCGGGGAGTGGGTAGCGGAGCTGAAAGCTGCAGCTGGGTCACGTTTGGGGGTGAAAACAGGGGAGGGGTAGGTGGGGAAATGGAGGCCTTCCCCGGCCAGCCTCGCTCCCGAGCGCGGAGCGGACCAGCAGCAGAACGGTTCCCCGGTTTTGGTGGGAGGCACCGAAAATGCACAGCACTGAGCGCTTGTCCCCGTGTCTCTCTCACCAGGTGGGTGAACTCCCTGCAGCCGGCCCGGGTGACGCGGTGGGGTGGAATGATCTCCACGCCGGACGCGGTGCTGCAGGCCGTCATCAAGCGCTCGCTGGTGGAGAGCGGCTGCCCCACGTCCATCATCAACGAGCTGATCGAGAACGCCCACGAGCGGAACTGGCCGCAGGGCCTGGCCACGCTGGAGACCCGCCAGATGAACCGGCGGTACTACGAGAACTATGTGGCCAAGCGCATCCCTGGCAAGCAGGCCGTGGTGGTGATGGCCTGCGAAAACCAGCACATGGGCGAGGACATGGTGCTAGAGCCGGGACTGGTGATGATATTTGCACACGGAGTGGAGGAGATCTAAGGACTCGCACAGAGAAACGCTTCGTGCTGACGAGGGAGAGGAGGGGGAAGGGGCAGAGGCGGAGACCGGGGGTAGCCGGTCAAAACTGCTGGTGTCCCTAGTCACCGACACGGTTTTCTTAGGGCACTCTTCCCTCGAACCTCTTGCTTCCTAGCTGAAATGATTAAACGCCTCTGGCAGATACTACTCAAACACTCGGCGCAGCGGTGAGCACACCCTGCGGCCCCTCCGTGTTCGCCCCTTGCAGATCAGCTTCCCCGTTCGATGTCTTTCACGGAGAGAAGGCGCAGCGCCGCACGCGTCCTGTCCGACTCCGCGGACCCAGCCTGTGTTTTGGTGCCTCTCCCGAAGCCCGGCTCCTGGTCCAGCCCAAACCCAGAGGCCCAGCTCAGCTCTTGCTGTGGACTGACGGCAGCTCTCGCTTGTCCGGTGGCTGAATCCTCCCTGGGCTTTCTCTCTCGCTCTGGATTTTCCGCCTCGCCCTCCGCCGTCTCTCTGCTGCCGTGTCTCCAGGCCTTGCCCCCGAGCGCGCAGTGCGGCGGCAGCGGGGGTCCGCTCCTCCCGCCTCCTTCCCCTGGGCTGGGGAAGGGGCTCGACCGGGGAGTCCCCGAACC
>NW_010554470.1:0-985 GCF_000687285.1 Phaethon lepturus | reverse complement strand
GGCTGTTTTACAATTACTGGGTTTTTTTCCAAAGCAAGGCACGGAGCTGGTGTAGGGATGGCGATGCAGAGGCCGGCATGGGCAGCAGCTTTTCTCAGTCAGATTGTGCAGATTTTGGAAGGGGTGTTGGAGTCTTTCTTTTACGGCCAGCTTGAAATACTGCAGTTTGTTTCTCCTTAAGCAGCGTCATTTAATTTTCTCCTGCAAAAATGCTGTCGAAAAATAAATCCCATATAGGAGAAACTTAATTAGAAAGCCTTGGGCATAAATCTCTCGCAGGGCTCTTTGAGCCCGCCCGGATCCCGTCCCGGCCGTGGGGGGCCCCCGCCGGGCGAGGAGGGGGGGGCCCCCGCTTTCACGATTTTTTTTTGCCCCCGCTTTCAAGACCTTCCCCTGGAGTGGTTTCTGCCCCTTGTTGAGCTCCTCTTTGCTGCACCTGGGTTGCTGATTAAGAATTGCCTTGAAAGGCATCTTCAGACTCTTAAAGGGCCGTTTCCCGACTTAACAAATCAATGCATTAAAATCTATAAATATTTAATCACTGTTTGCCCTCCAGCGGGGCTGGCCTTGTGCCTCTTCCCCTCTCTGCTCCCCCTCCACCGGTAAGACCCTTCCCTGCAATGCCCAGATAATCCGTTTACTAATGACCACTGCGTGCCCGTGCCCCTTCTTCTTTGGGGGCACGAGGTCCGTGGAAGCAGCAGCCCCCAAAGAGCATGGGAATGCCCTGGCCGGGCTTTCTGCTACAAGCGAACCAGCAAGGGCAGTGGCAGGTCGAGCCATTCAGCTTGTAAGGGCGTGGGATGTTTTATTTTCCAATGTTCTCCCATCTCGGTGAAGCATCCGCCAGTGGTCTGTCTCGTGTGTGAGGGATTGGAACTGCTCCTTCACCATACCCGGGGTAAGCAGAAAGGTCTGTGTGTGGCACGGGCAAGCGAGGGTCCAGCAGGCAGCCGAGGAGGTGGGAGATTTGCCCCGGTTACGC
>NW_010554469.1:0-1266 GCF_000687285.1 Phaethon lepturus | reverse complement strand
CGGGGCTCGCTAGCGGGTGCGTGTTCGCGCTGCGGGGGCGAGGACACCACTTACCCTCCAAACTACGCACAAGCTCGTCTCTCCTTTCCCCTTCGGATCAACTTTAAAGAGCAGGTTCCCTCTCAGTCCGGGAGGCAAAGAGGCAGGGGAGGAGAGGGGAAATGGCTTAGGAGCAGCGGTTGCCGAGTGGGTGAAGTTCGGGGCACACTCCTGGCTCCTCCACGCTCCGGCAGCCCAGCGTCTTCCCGGGGTCTGGAGAACAAGGTGTTCAACAAGTCTTCCTTGTCACCCGAAATGGATGGATGGTGGCTTTCCCGCCGGGCTGCGTTTAACAAAACGATGCAGAGAGCTACTCTGGCGAGCAGGAAATTTTAAGAGGAGCTTGCGATATAGCTGCGGCTTTAATTTCTTTCTGTCTCTCTGTATACATACGTACGAACGCACATACACACGCGCACCTGTGTACGTGCATATGTATAGATAAATAAAAAGACAGAACTCTATCAATAAAGTGTTGGGTCCACAGGATCTTAGAAAAGCCTGCCTGTCGGCTGCGTGGAAGTTAAAGAGTTTTTCTTAAGCGAAAGGGGCTGATGCTTGGACACATCTCACGTCCAACAGGAGGCAATGACGTCTGTAGCTTCATTGCTATAACAGCACCAAGGCTGCAATTGCCATTCACTGAAATGATAAGGGGCGCTCAGACGTAAGCAGTCTGGACCTCTAGCAAGAGGCTGAAGCGAGGAGGATTTTTCCCCTCCCAAAACAAATAATAATGCTAAAAAACACCTAAGGAAAGAGACGGGGGAGCAGGGAAAGGAATCTAGGTCTTGCAGTCACACGCTTCTGCAACATGATCCTCTAGCTCCAGAAACATTTATTTTTTGCAGCTGACTAGACTTTGGGAAATTTCAATGTATTATGATAGCGCGGGGGGGGGGAGGGGAGGGATTTTTGTTTTCTTAATTATTTCTGTATCTCTTCAAGCAGGCATTGATGAAAGTAAAAGTGCCCTCCCCCCAGCTTTCCAAAATATATTTAGGCTCGGGCACATGCTGAAGTGTTCCTGGTGTGTGGCTACATCTTCTTCAGCAGCAATTTCTCGCTGTATAGGCTGCAGTGATTTTTTTTTTTTTTTTTTTTTTTTTTTTGCAGCACTGGAAGGTGCTTACAAAGGAGAAAAAAAAAGAGCCGAAGCGAAGCAACCGGCTCCTTCCCGCGTGGGGTCACGCTAACGCTGCCACGGCTTTGACCGCCTGCGGGGAC
>NW_010554468.1:0-31686 GCF_000687285.1 Phaethon lepturus | reverse complement strand
GGATACTAAAAATATGTAAGGTGAGGAAAGAGAAGTCTGGAACAGTAATATTAAAACACTTACCATGTTCCTTGCATTAGCACAGGTGACGATGTATGAATGTATGTAGAAGTCAAATAGTCTGTGGACTCAGCATGGACAATGAGCCAGGAATCTGCAAGTTCTAATCTCATCTCAGCAGCTCTAGAAATAAGCATAAGAGAATTAACTCATCACACTTTAGTGCTTGAAAGCACCTATAAACGAAAAATCGTATTTCAGATATTCTTCCGTAATTGATTCACAGTTTTACTACAGTTACTTTCTTAATGGCCTTTCCAGGCCATAACTCTTAATACATAAGCCTGTTCAAAACATGGAAACTTGTTTCCTGATCCATTGCTGGAAGTATCAGGAAGGGGACCTGTTCCCAATGAACAAGACTTTATCCGTTTAGCATGAATTTTTGTTTTCCCCAGGATTTGCTAAAAGTAACCACACAAGTGTTTCATAAGCTCCTCTTGGTGTCAGAATTCATTACAAAATCTCCTGCCTAGGAGATGTTTCCATCCTTTCTTCTTTTCCCTTTTTTTTTTTTTTAAATAAGTGAGATAATGCTTGAGAAACATGCCAGATCAAAAGCCCTCAAGTCCTCCTTGCCACACTCTAAATCCCACGTCAAGAGACACTCATCCCTCCTCCCAGGCATGACTCTTAACCCTTTGTCTAGTAGAATAATTGAAACCTGCTCCCAGACTCTCCTGTGCACAGCCATCTCCCTTGAAATTTTCAAATAGGATGCCCGGTTGCTGGCCTTTGAACCCACAATGAGTATATGGAAGTCAAAGTAATTAGTTTAATACATCTAGAGAGCATACAAGTTCCTCTCTTGTCTGGGTCTGATCCTGCAAGGGACTGCATATCCTCAGCTGCCTTTGACTGAGGATGTCTAAGCATTTCTGAGAAGGCCAAGATTAGCTAAAATTAACTCTCTGGATGGAAGAAGACTGCTAATATTAAAGGAATGATAAAGTGATTTTGCTTTAGTAAAAATAAAAAAGAAATGCAAAAAATGTAGAAGATTAGGTAGAATGATAACAAAAAGATAAAATTAATAGCAAGGAATGCTATAGAGGTGGGCTGAAAGAATGAGGCTGATAATAAAGACAGAGATGGAGTAATGTTAATTCCCAAGTTATCAAGCCTGGCAACCTGTTAGCCATGCCGGATCTCTGCCTCTCACAAACTGAGCTGCTGTCTCCTGATTTTCTTATGTCTCTTGAACTGGGACAGAGCTGCTGGGATCTCTGAGGATTTCTCTGCCTGTAACTCCTGCCAGTGAAATAAGAATGCCCTGCTGAAGAGCATAGATGTCTTCACAAATTAGGAAATAAACCTCAAAAGTTAAGGGTTTTCCTAAAATAAGAAAATATAAGGGAAAGGGACACAGGCATTCAGAGAAGAACACAGTTCCACTGGAGAGTCTCAAGGCAATTTTTGAACAATCTGGACACATTATTGTACTTTCTCTCAGACTTCTTGCATTTTTCTCAAACTTTTATTGTACTTTCTCTTGTACTTTTTCTTGAAGAAGCAAAATAAGATAGTACTAAACTTTTAAATAAAACTACTAAATTTGTTACATGATCTGCCACCTTCCCAAGGAAACAGACTGCAACAGTAGCCTGTTTTATCAAGGAGGTGACTCTTTTAATTTCAGATACAATTTTTCAAACCTCTTCACTTCCTGTCCACATCACTATTTAGGGAAATGGATTTCCCTCCTCAGACAGACATGTTTTTCATATCTATTGCTGGCTTTTTAATTGCAGTGGCTATAGTATTAGGTCAGGCTTCAGATATTAGAGTTATAAGAGTTGACTATAGTGTCTTAACCAACCTGTTGCATAAATTCTGATTCAGCAACATATTACATGCTGGATTCATTCTTTACGTTAATGGAAATACAACTTTTAATGCAGTTGGAATACAGTGCTGGAAATTTTGATTCAGCAGCAAATTATGTGCTGGATTCATTCATAATATTAATGGAAGTTTTAAGTGCTGTTGGAAGATGTCACTGGAAGTTTTTTTTCTTTTTCATTCCACACTGCTTTCAAAAATACATTTGAGGGCTTTTTAGAAGTTGCAGTACATCCAGATGACACAGTAAAGAGATGCAGCTCTCATTAATACACCAAAAGCCTTCCATTCAGGTACCCTGACATGTTAGACTTTCATGGGCCTAACTTTACTCTTCTGAATCATGAGCTTGGACCCCTGAGGACTGACCTGGTATGATCTGCTGCAAGCCACTGCAGCAGGGAGAGGGTTTAAGCAGGAGAGTAACCTGCATAGTTAAAATCTCTGTGGTTCCCTGGGTGTTTTGAGGAAGGACTTAACAATTGCAAGGCCACATTTATCAGACAGGATTTCATGGTCCTGCTGGTACATCTAGGTTCATCAGTAAATGGGAGCTTCACTTTTTCCACACTGTGCCTTCTTGGAGGGAGAAAGATGCAGGGGCAAGTACAGAATCTGCACATGGTACCAAGAGCAATGACAGAAGCCACTGTCAGAAGACAGCATGGGCCTGGTAACTGAAAGTGTGGTCTTGAAACTCCTATCAATAACCTGTAAGAAAGCCATGTGAAAAGCGTCCTTTACTTTCCATAAGCTACTTCACACCAGGCCTAAGACAACTATAGTCTTTTGGAAGAGGTCTCCAATGTGCAATATTTTAGCTTGCCTAGTTAACACCGTGGTAAAAAAAGCCTATACCCCCACTGCAGGACAAGTAAGAAGATTTCCCCCAAATGTCCAATATTCCCAGTCTCTCATTCCTTCCCACAAAAGCACCTGAAGCACCGCAGCTGCTCAGCTGTTTCCTCTCTAGTGCAGCCCATCGGAAGCCCAAGCTCATTGTATCAGAAGGGTGTGGGATTTTCTGTCTCACACACACATTGTGATAGTCATTGTGTAGATGCTACTAAAATTAGGAGCCACCTGCACGTGGTTTCAAAGCTCTGGAGAATCCAGCTGAGCTTGTAAGATAGGAAGAAGGGAGGGTGGATGTCTACTGGGGCCTAGACATCCCGAGTATATGAATGCATAGAGGGTAGTCATGAAGTGTATTGATCCTCTTGCTAGGTGCTGGAATAAAGCCCAGACCTTTGCAGACTGAGAACAGAATCTTGATTTTGTGCCAGCAGAGCTACCAGGATAGCTGACTTGCAAATTTGGATCAGGTCATGGAAATATGTACATTTTGTGATCACAAATACAACATTTGGGTACAGGTTTTCAAATTAAAGCACACAATAGCGCCTCAGTATTGTAAAATGCTGCAACGTAGTCCTATCTCTGCCTGAAGGTGAAGTTCAAATTGCATTAGAGTGTAAATCAACACAGCAGAGATGGCTTCGTTCTCAGAGGACATCACAGCTCTTGAGGAGCAGCATCCTGGATGAGCATACCCTATTGCAACTATCACAAACTCTTCAGACATATTGGCATTTACAACAACATATTTGTAAGAGGCTTTAAGTCACAAAGAACACTGCTGAACATGATTGTGTCACACTATGCATTTTTGCTGACATCTCATTTCCTCTGTCTTGTTTTGTGGTGAAGGTATAAGCCGGGTTTATTACCAAGTCATCCTTCCTGTGGTAATAGATGGAAGTAACAAAAACAGCACAAAAAAAAAATTATTAACATTTATGGTAAGTTTTTCAATACTCTGACCATTAATTTTGAGTACTGCAAGCTGCAAGTTGTTATCACGTCCAAATGCACCCAATCTCCAAAAGAAGGAAAAATATATAATATGAAGATCTGACATATGTTTGATAGAATATTGATCCAGAAAGAGACATAAAATATTTGAAAACGTATACAATGCTGAAAATATTATTAGGAATTATAAAGCTTTTTTTTAAATGACAAAAAAATTACTAGTTTTATGGACAAGCACTTGATTTTACCTGTGTAAGGTTTCAGCTGCAGAAGAAAAAGGTTTCTGCTGAACAATGGGCTGTTACATGAGCAGTTGCCTCCTGCAGCTGTAAGCTCAAAGCCTGCTTTTGGATACAGAAAGAATCTGGTGATGCTAGCCTTGCTCCTTTTTTTGTGTAGCTCATAAAACACACTGACAAACTGGCTGTCCCATTGCAAAAAAACGACAAGATTAGATTAACAGAATTCAGGGTTGAGGTGCACTGGCTGAACTACAAGATGAAGCTTGTACAGAACATGCATTGTGTCTAGTTCAAACCAGAGCAATTAGCTGTTCACTTTCATGACTATTAAATGCACTCATAATTAAAATTTAAAAGTCTGAAGTCTATACTATTTTTTCCAAGCCCTAATTATAAGTAATAAGATTTAAGTTTAAGTTTAACTTGTCTCTTAATAGAGGGTAAAGAGCTCTTATAAATCAGTCAAATAGGAATTGCCATTGAAGAGCTATTACTGAAGAATTGCTGTCGAAGTAAAACTAATTAATATCTGTCACTGAAAACAGTTAACTACAGAAAACTTTCCTGCTTAACTACCACTACTATTAAACCAACAGGACTTACATCATCAAAAGAAAAAGTAGGAGAGAACACACTGTATCTTTTGACATCAGCTTTTATCTTCTGCTGTGGCGAGATTCTGAAGTCTTTTTTCAAGAAATCTGACCAGACAGAACCAAAGCCAGGTCTGGCTCCCCAATTAGTTCTGGTAACGTGGTGTCGGATCACGTTCTCAAAGAGCTTCCCTTACCTGAACTTTCGGATCACAAAAATACAAAAAGAGACAATCTTTGAAGAAACTGAGAGGTTGATAACTTTCACTGAAGTGACCTGCAGATGGCTCTGCCACCCTTGGGACCAGAAGGTAGCCAGCTCCTGAGATCGCACAGAGTAGCCTCAGGTCTTCTCCATGGCTCTGATCACACATCAGCCCACAGGGCTGCTTGAAATGGAGGAACACTATCCACATTCAACAGTCAGAATCAAGCCCACTCATTAACTTCTGTCCTTGGTGATATATATCTATTCCAATAAAGCACTTGTGCCCTCACACCTATTTATTACTGTGGCAAAAGAGATAAAAAACACACCTTATAAGACATAAAGTACAAGATTTGATGGCTGTCTGGTGCAATATTGATATTTTCTATTTGGCTTTGGGACATCTTCTTAGCACTAATTGCAGATTCTTATTAGTGGAGCACTTACTGGATGAATTTGATGGTTTCATAGTTCATAAAGCACTAGAGTCAGCTTCCCAGGGTCTGTCTCAGACCTGGAAACCTGCAACTGCCTCTCTGAAAACATCTTTGATTGCTTATTCAGAAGTCCTCATCAGAGATTTAGCAGAAATGTTTGCAGTGTGAACATCAGGGCTCTGAGCAAGCTAGCACAATTTTGAAGCTGGCCTTGCTTTGGGAGGGAAATTGGACCAGATATCTCCAAAGGTCCCTTCCAACAAAAATTGTTCTCTGTTTCTATGATCATGCCTTGTGTTCCACTCCACATTCAGAAATACATGATGGTAAATGTATATAACTGGATCAGGCCCTAATCAACCACTTTAAAAAAACCCCAATCCTACTTTGATTGTACCCTTTGTATAATAACTCCCCTGTGATAGCTTTCCTGAAAAGCTATTTTTATCAACTGTAACTGCTAACCATATATCCCAAATATTTTCCTGACATAAACAAATTATAAACAAAGTTAAGATTTCACTTGAGCTCAACACAGCACACCTCCACTGGATATTCTGTGTCTCTCCCACTCTCCTTTTGCCTGATAAGTATTCAGATTTTCCAGTCCAATAGCAACCAGTGCAGAAACTTCATGGTGGTAGCAGTCTCCCCTCCTTTGGCACTGAGGCGATGAGCCAGCACACACTGCCATTTCTCCAGGGCACCTCAGAGCCAGGCAGATGTTGCCAAATCGGAGGGAATTAAAAGAGCAGCAACAAACCTGATTAATGAACTGAAATGACTGATTTATGATGAGAGATTAAAAGACCTCAGGTTAAAAACTTTGGCCAAATGATGACTAAGGAAAGGGATATTTAACTATACTTGGTATGACTTTCCTTTTGCTTTAAGAAGGTATAAGGCTCAAAGGAGAAAAGTGTCCATCTACATAAAAGCTAGAGAAATACTTTAAAATGGTTCATCAGGTTCTGATGGGAGCCGATTAAAAACCAAAGACACAGGTTTCTCAGATATGGAAACCAAGATAGTGCCATTTCTTTTAAGTTCATCATAACAGCTGAGGAACCTGGTCTGCCTGTTTTTGATCTTGACACTTGTGTGTGCATAGAAGTGACAGACTGTGCTTTCCCGAATGACCTCTCCGCTGCTAACCTGACTGGCAGCAGTTAGCTTAAGGAATGGCAGAGTAACTCAGCCTTTGCATCCAGTTACTCTTTGGAACCCCTTGCTGAATGTGTGTATTTTGGTGGCAATTGCACTGGTGCTTATATTCTTCATGAAAATGGCTAGCTGTGCCCTAGAAAGGGGAGTAAGATCGTCTAGGTGATTTTCAGAAGAAATGCCCGAAAAGGGAAATCTGTAAAACTGCAACTAGTCTCAGCATAGCAGTGATGGAAGCCCCATGATTTGTATCAGTTAAACTGAACTGGAAAGAACATTGGTGGTTTTTCCAGTAGAAACAATAAGGTGAATGCTCCTGGAGAGGTGAGTGACTGGCCTACATTTTTGGGGGAGGGAGGTTAATATAAATCGCCTCCCAACCCAGCCTCAATGTCATAATCCCATACCTCAGACTGCAGTGCCAGTGCTCATCAATATGACTTGAGGCCTGCCGGTTTTCTGCTATTTGGACTGCTGCTCCCTTGCCTTCAGTCTGTTTTTCTGCTCTAGCATAGAGAGGCTGTTCCATCCCTGCTCCAGCCTGGGGAGAGGCCCTGATGCTGATTGCTACTCACCTGGCCTGGGCCCATGACACCCAAAACCCAAAGGGCTAAAATAGGTTCTTCTAAGCAGCTGTGAAAGCAGACAGGATGGAAAAATAAGGAGGGTGATTCAAAGACTAGAAGAAAAAGAAAGCAACTGTTTTTAGTGTAGGAAACACAGGAATGGCTAAGAATCTTTCTCCAGTTAAGAATTCGAGGGAAATGGTTTCAGCTGGAGAGCTCTGACAATGGGACATGCTCAGCTTTCCTACATACCACCTCCTCTAAACTTCATATCTGACTAGCATAAATCTCTTTAAGAGGTGACAAAGAAGGCCAACTTCCAGGTTCATTACATCATTCTCCCTTCTAGGCAGTCCAACTAATTGTGACAACAAATCATGCTTTGGCTTTACAGTTTTCAGCTGACCACTGGAGAGAAGCTGAGCCACCTCTCGTCCATCTATGTCTTGGACATTAATTGCTATACAAGCAATGATTAGCTAATCCATTGTTTTGCATGTACATTCTCTAGCTCTCTAAAGAAAACAGAATATTTTACTTTGCCGTTCATAATAAAGACAGTTGAAATGCTCTACTGTTAGCAGTTACTATGGCAACTGCTGGCAATTTATTTTAAAAAGGGGAAAAACTGATTTTTTTACTGGTTACCTGATTTAGTTTTGTTTTCTTCACTTGAAATCTGATATTACATGCAAAACAGCTACCAAAGACCATTGTCATGGCCAGCTCAAAGACCCAGTGATGCAATAGGCCAAATCCTGCCCGCTGATCTTGAACAGTGACTTCAATAGAACTACTTGGAAGGGTAACCCAGCAGGATGAAGTTTAAAAACCTGGTTTTTGTATGCCTACTTTAATTTATTGTATTGAGAAAACAACATAGCTAGTTCTTTGTCAGGTAAAGATCTAAGCTCAGCTTTAAATCCCAGCTCACCAACTCGAATTTGAAATTGGGAGTGAGGGTTTGTTACTACTCAGTTTAGTTATCACATTTTCAGTAGTAAACCAGCTTCCCTCATTGCTGCTCTGCTAGTTGTCATTATGTTTACGGTTGCTAATACCTGCACAAAACATAAAAAATCTGGAAACTTCTGATCTTTCCATCTTTCTTCATATATTTTTCTTTATAGAAAAGCAAAGCTGCTTGATGCTGGAAGCATGAGTGCCATTCATTATTCTGGAAAAAATAACAGTTTGTGCCTTTATAACCTGCCAAATGAAAACCACCAAACTTAAATCCTAGTCCAAATTTTGCAGCTGGATCCAACATCATTGTAATATCATGAGGCTGGAGAGGAAACGTAGAGGCAGAACTATCTTTAATGACAAAGCAACCTGTATGCATGTGAAACTATTTTACTGATTTTACATGTTGGCAGGGAATATAACGATCATTTAGTCTGATCTTCTACATACACAAGTCTTCTGTGCTATGAACTTCACCAAGAATATAAAATACATTTCTGCTGAAAAATACAGCCTATTGTAACATAAGAACATTTGGGAACCATTAGCAGCATAAATGAAGTATCAGAGACAGCCTGTGACATCAAGAACAAGGAAAGCCAAACAGTTTAAATCAAGACAAAGAAAATACCAAGAGACAATGTAAATTCATAGTTAAAAAGAACAAACTGGCAAGCATCTTAAAGTGGTATTATGAGGGGAATGAAAACTGGCACAACTTCATGGAAGTTAAGTAGTTGTTCTTGGAAATCAACTAAAAAACACGGCATGGAAACATAAAATGATAAGAACTATTTGGCATTTAGATCCTATTCACAAAAAAAAACATTTCTACTTTAATAAATCAGGCTGTTTTAGGAAGTGCTGACTTTGTACATTTTGGCTTTATCAACAATACTTCAATAATGTTTAGGAAATAAACTTCACAGGAAAACCTCGGGTGTTCAATTAGTTTTAAATGTTTTAGGGTAGGAACTGAGATAATGAAATTATAAGGATAATGGTGGCTTAATGCTTTGTGGCTCACATGAGATTTATATGTTCCAATATAACCTCAAGCTGTACATATGGCATTAGAGAGAAAAAAATGAAGGAAAAAGAAAAAAGAAAAAGGCTTCTGGTTGGAGGAACAAGGGTGTAGCATGGAATCTGACTGCAGTGGGCATTTTCTGGCTTCTCAGGTTTTGTTGGGTGTTTTTTGCACCAGTGCTTTGTTTGGATGAAGTGACTTTCAAATGCAATCTTTACTGCTGCCCAACTCTCTGAAACCATAGGCAATGCTAACTGAACTGAACGGCATCTAAACACACTAAGACTTACTTTGCAAGATTCATTTCCTCCCTATGTCAGTTATGCTCAGAGGGAATACAGTGCAAACCACAAGCCTGGAAAAGCCTGCAAAAATATGTTTGGCCCTGTCTCAAATTGCAACCTCTAAAAACCAAGGGGTTTAACTTTTGCTGTGCAAACTCTGGGAGCTGGGGAGGAGTGAGCCTTGGGGGATGTGGAGATGGCAGGGGAGCAAAGAGCAAGGGAGAGAGAGTGGGCTCATACTGGGTGATTTGGAGCTTTGCAGCTGCAATTTAGCAGCCAAGGGTGGCTGTTTTCCCATCTCATTCTCTGGCTGCAATTCAGACATGCATTCTTCCTTATGGATGAGGGCCCCTACTCTGAGTGCTCCTAGTATGCCCCAGAAGTGTGCTTGTGAGATTTCTTGGGAAGTCTGGAAGGGGTTAGGTAAACTGCAGTCAAACAGTGAAATATTTTGAGGTTTTAATCTCAAATTTTTAATTTCAAATAAGAATGCCAGCTGCATGCCTCCTGGAGACCTTGGACTGCCTGGGCCAGATCTGGGCTACAAGATTTCAGAACATATAAGGCAGCTTGCCTGCAGCATTTGCGGCTGTTCCGCGCTTCCTCCTTCCCAGCACAAGGCTGCTTCCAGACAGGTTGCCATAAATAACTTTGAGACACTGGGAATGGAAGATCCTTAGCACCTGCAATATTTAAGCTGTTGACCCTAGGATGGAAAAGAGAGGGAAAAAGGGGTCAACAGAGCCCCACTGGAATGAAGAAACTCTTCACAAAGCCAGCTTACCCTCCCAGAAAGAGCCATTCAAATCCCTGCTATCAGAAAATTCATAATATTCAAAGTAGGAGAAACTCTGACTCACACTCCCTCTCTCCTAGCGCTTCGCTACAGCCCAAGGGGAACCCTGCTGATCCATTTAAATCAATAGAAATTGGACCTTATGCTAAGTTGCTGGTACAGGTGTAGATTAAGAGTACAGAAGAGCAGGAGATGATCTCATCTCTGTTTGTAATGTCACAGCCTGCCCATTGACAACTCAGTATCTCTAAAGCCAGAGGAAATTAAAAGAAGATTGTGCACATAGGTATTACACAACATTTCTTTGCTGTCCTTCATGGCAAATCTGACTCCTGTGTGCTCATTATACATCATCAGATTCTGTGGAAGAAACCCTATTTTCTGTCCCTTCAATGTCATAAATCTACAAAGATAGCACCTCACAAACTCCAAGGACTGGCCAGAGATTCATTCATGGCAAGGAAGAATGTCCCATGAACATGGCAAGAAGGGAGTTCGGGAAAGTGAGTATCACTTTCTTTTTTGCCACAACAATCCTGAGCAAATCAGTTCCTTACCCAAGTTTCTGTTCCCTCATTTGTGAAATGCGACATCTCCTACCACTGCTTGCCTGTCCTCTTTAGGCTGTTTGCTTTTCAAGGTGATGTCTACCATGTACTATGCCTTTATACAATGGCTAGCAAAGCAATACTATTCAGAGCTGCTCTGCCAGCAATGAATGCATTAACTCCCTGATTCACCTTCCCTCTACTATTTGTCTGACTATTTAGTGGCACACATGCAATGGACTCATTTAATTTCATGTGGATGTGTATTCATGTTGACTCACTCAGAAATGTCTTTAGATTAAATATTTTGCTGTAATGTCAGCTTATTTTGCAGATGAATGAATACACTCCAGAGCTGCGTAATTTCTTTTTTCACTGAACCAATGCTATTCAAAGAGGGTTATACTTTAAATTTGAGAACAGCTATATAAGCCCATTTAGCAGCCTTTTCACTTATCCATGGAGAGCACTTAAAGGAAAATATTATTCCCTGACTGCTTCAAGTGAAGGTCTCATCAAGTCTTTCAGAAATGACAGGAAAGGGCTTTTAGAAAGACACAGACCAGTTGAAAAGAGCCCAAAGGAGAGAACCAAGAATTATTAGATGTCTAGAAACATGTGATTTTCAGAGAAAGATGAAATAAATTCTGATTGCTTATTCTAAAAGATACATGGAGAGGACATGATAACAGTCTTCCAATACAAAAAAGTCTGCTTCACAAATGAGAGGGATAACCTGTTTTCTCATGGTAAATATAATGAGAAGTAATGGATTGAAATTGTTGCATGGCAGACCTAGGTAAGATTTTGGGAAGAGCCTTCTCTCTTTCTTTAAGGGTATAAAGTGCTGGAATAGACTGACTAAGGAGATTGTACAGTCTCTGTTGTAGGGGGTTAAAAATGGCATAAGTATAACCCTTCCTTCAGGCTGAGGGACGCAATAGATGACCTCCCTGCCAGTGCTGTGATTCTTTGTGCCCCCAAATCTGTCTTCACGTATAACTGCACATTGAGCAATAGAGATAATAGAGAAACCAGCATAAAGAAAACCTTGCACTGAATGACATCATCACTACTTGAAATACAGGAAGTACTTTTGAAGGGCTTCATTTTATTGCTTACTATTTTATTTCAAGTATTCATTTTATTGGTTGCTACACACATCAGTGCTGAATATTGGACCCAGAAAGAAGAAATGTAATGGAGATCCTTGGATATTGTTATTTTCTGTTAGATGAGCAGAGCTCTAAACTTGCACCAAGCTTGGCAAAAACAGATGCTTTTACACAAACAGAGCCCAAATGGACTCTGTGGACTTCTGCCATTTGAGCAGCTGCCCACATCTGCCTGGAAGTCCAGGAGCAGCAGCAGACACATTTCTAGTCCTTCACCATAGCAACAGCCTTGAAAACCAATCTTGAACTTTGAGAGATTGTCATTGATTTTTCCTTAAGATCACAAGTTATTCACAGTTCCTTCTGCAGCCCCATGCTGGATGCAAAATGCCTTTTTGCTGTATTATGACATCTTTTTTCTCTTAAATAAACTGCCGAGAACATTATCAATGCTTAACTTACAACAACAGCAGGAGTAATAGTGTAGTCAAGTTCAGCCCTCACAGGATAACACTGAATTGATAAAATGCGAAACTATGTATTATCTGATGCATGGATAATGCTAGTAAAAGCTATTATTTTTTCATGCTCAGCAGAGTTAAAAATCAATAAAGTTTTGTAAAGGTTTGATCATTTCAAAACTTTACTATTTCAGAACACCGTTTTTTGAGAAAAATGCCTGCTGGATATTTGATAGGGTACAAATAGCACTGGCACACAAGAGTCACATGCCACATTGGCTTCATAATCTTTCCTTCTCTCTCTGAAAAATAGTTTCTGTGCCCAGTGGCATGGCTGCCTTGTGGAGACTATCCCTGGCTGCTCTACACACAGCTGCTGGGATCCCCAGGCTGCAGCCATGGGCATATGAGTGAGTAGCAGAGCAAAAGTTCATCCTCTATCATGAGGCAAAATAAAAGAGCTGGGAGCTGGAGTTGCAACAGGCACAGGGAAATCTAAAAAAGTTACAGAAACTCACCCAGCAGCTCCATTCAGCAGCCTGTGCTCCACTGAAACGAACTCACAGGAAACCCACCTGCACAGATTCAGTAAGACCCACCTCAGTCAGCAGGGAGTCACACCCCCTCTAGTACGAGGGGGCAGAGAGTCATACCCAAGGAGCATGCCAGTCATCAGCTAGGGGCTGCTTGGCTCTTACATCACTCCCAGCTGTAAATCAGAAATAGGAATAGAAACATGGCATAACTGAAGGTACTGATTTTCTCTTAGCTGCCTGACCAAAGTAGAAATTCCATAAATGAGCAGGAGGAAATCTGGAGAGAAAGGCCAAATTCAGCCCTGGCATATTCAGATATAATTCTACTCACTGTAGAGGCAGAGGTGCCCTCTTCTAGCTTAAGATTTGGCCCAGAGAGAGAAAATTACCAAAAGAATAACATGCTGCTGCAATGAAATAAAATAAAATACATTTGTGGGAGCATGTAGCTGTCTTCAACCCCTATTTTTTTATTTTTCTTTTATCTCCTGAGAAGAGATCCATATATATATATAAGGAAGATATTCCAGAAGTCAACATCAGAAGAGACTCCAGGGAAGGAAATCTGTATTCCTCCTATACTATTAAATACAATTTGCTATATGTATCAAAAAGGCCCTGTCAGGAGAGCCAAAGACAAACATAGAGAAAATTAAGCTTCTAGCAGTAGTTGATGGTGTGTCATTAATTAGAAAGGACCTAATGTGGCTTGAGAAACAACTGCAGCATGAAATGTAGAGCTAATGACAGTACGAGGCTTACAAAAGGGATGCACAGCACAGCCATGTATATGCTGTCCCAGACTTCTGAATTCTCACGTTGTTCTGATTTTGAAAGGTGTCATATGGCGGCACAGCAGGCTAATGATATAGCATGTTCAGAGGAATTAGTTTAAGGGGCTTTTTTCCCCCCTGCCCAGTGAAAAATAGTAGAAATAGCAAATTTTTGGAACTTAATGGGATCATACTGTTCTTTCCTCACATTGTCAACTTCACTTAATTTCCTCCTTCCCATTAATGTGTCTAATGCATATGTCAGGCGGAAGCCTGACACACTAGTGGCAAACAGGCTGTTGTACGAAGGCGGCAAAGTGTTAAAACAATTGAGCAAGTGAGTACTAAAGTTTGCTGCTCTGGCCATATGGTACAGTGTTTAATTTCCCGTAGTGAAAGAACGTGGCTGTCATAGAAAAAGATGATGAATAAATTTACTTGGGGCAACTTATTATAATGAAGAATGACTTCTCAGAGGAAGCAAACAGAGGAATTTAGAGTCTGATGAGAAGCATATGGGAAGCGTTAAGATATAAGCAAGGGTAGCAAGGCTGTGTGTTTTAAAAACGAAAGACATTTAATCGATGCTTGTTGCTGGTGTTGACATATGGAAGTGAGAAATGGGTTTTGATTTGGAAGACAGGAAGAAGGTTAATAGCAGTAAAGGTGGTTGTGGAGTGATTGATACTTGGAATAACTAAGGCAGAAAGGGAGAGAGTGCTTCATGCAGTCAGGCAACATACTCAAGAGAACAATGTAATCCAGAAAATAAAGAACATGAAAGGACAGGGCAGGTCGCTTGGCTGTAAGGAGCACTGACAGGCCAAACTAGCAATGATCAAATAGTAGCCCATAGTCTGCAGGGGAAACCAAGACAGGCAAGAGTGGCAGGGCTGGCTGTGCAAGGGCAGAGCGGAGGAGATAGGCCATCTCTCAGGATCAGTCTGGTGCAGAACCCCTGCACAGCGAATGATGGAAGGAGATGGGGTAGGAAGGAAACAGCAAGAGTGATGTATGAGGAGTATCCAGCATTGCTGCTGTCTCTGTGTGTGTATTTTCCCAGCACGTATGCAAGGCAAATGAAGAGGATTGAATGAGCTTGCATGGCTCTTAGAGCAGCTCCTGCTTTATATGAGTATTTTCTTTCTCAAAATCTGACGGGCACACTCAGCCCTGATAGTTAGCTCTTTTATCTCTGCTGCAGTTCTCCCACAGCTCACAGATATTGCACAGGAGGAAACGACAAGTGTCCCCAACTCCTGCAGTATGGAGTGACAGGTGGGGGGAAAGCAGCTTGACCCTGCCTCCCCCAGCCCCTGCTCCTCAAGCAGTCCTGCCGGCCACCTGAGTGCAAGGCTGACAGCGGCCTTAAACTTCCAGTGGGCTGTCCACCCGTGTCAGTGCTAGGGTATACATGGATAAAGTGAGGCTGAAGGCTCCCTGCTCACAAACAGACTTCTCGCACAGTCAAAAACTCTCACCTTGCTCCTTCCTGACGCCTGGGCTAGTGCAGCATCCGCCTCTAAGTCCTGCTTTTAAACTCCATGAGGTCAGACAGGCCCTGGTATCAGAGGCCTCACAGAGAGCAGCCCCGTTCAAGCTGCAGCACCTGAAAGAGCTTGCAACTGGCTTCGGCGTGCCTCCCTCACCAACACGCACCCCCAGTTGCCAGGGGTGTGCAGAACTGCAGGAGGGCTGAGCTGAAGTCATATTTTTCTCCCTGCGATGGATTTCTATTAAATCCAGCTTGCCAGAGGTGAAAGGTGAGCTCATGAGCTGCCATATGATTTAGCATTTAATACCAGCTTATTCTGCCTGTTTCTGTTACTTTCTCGAAATGACAGTCATAACTCTAGCACACAGAATTCATTCTTACTTGTTAAGTGCTGACATTGCATACAGGTAATAAACAATATATAATATGAATGCGTAGCTAACCAACTGTACATTCTAGGTACTTCTCAGTTTTCAATTAGAGAAATGTGCTAGCCTGACCTTTATGGTATGCAAGGTTAAAGAATGTATTTTAGAATGAAGAGCTATTGACATGGAGTTAAAAGAAAATGCAACAGAGGGTTTTACTTTTCAAGGCAATGATCTGCTTTTTACTAATTGGGCTTCAATAATGCATTTAGTATGATACAATATAGAAAGATATGGGTTTAACTGGGGAAATTGGACAGCTTTAAAACTGTAAGAGAACTTGTGAGAACTTAAAGGGAATGAGGCAATTGTCTCTCTGTGCAAAAGACATTTTTGGTGGGAGGTTGCTTACTGTCAGCCCTCAACAGCTAGCATTGAAACCAATCTCATTCTGTATCTTCTGTATTTGATGACCTTGGCATGAAGAGCTGGTCTGTGCAGAAGTGATTAACAGATGCACAAAGTTGAAAGGTGTTGTCAGTAAAAAGAAAAGACTATCACTGTATCAAGTGGGAAGAACTTGTAAACCAGAAATTAAATAAAGTTAAGTAGTGTGAAGTCATGCACTTACAGACCAGTAACAGAACTCCTACTGTAAGCTTTGGCTCATTAGTCAGAAACGACTAAGAAGAAGAAAAACCTAGGTATATTATGTGATCACTGAATGATTATGAACCAGCAATGTAATATGGCCATTAAAAAGGCAAGTAATATCCTAAGAAGTGCCGGGTGAAAGGTTTCCAAGGAAAATAAGGAAGCATTGATGTCATTGGACAAGACTTGAAACTGAGTTTGGAATACTGGCCAAACCTATTCAAGGCAGAGTTTCAGACTGGAACAGGTCTGGAGAAGAGGGTGGAGCAGATTGCTGTGTATCAAGACATTGTTATAGGCGTATCCTCACAGGGAAGAACTGTTCACATTGCAGAATAAGGTTGGCACAAGAAAAAATAGGTCTAAATGAACCAAAAATGGGCTTTGAATGGAAATCAGCCTTTCAGAGTAAGAGGATTCCTATCTAGTTTCAAGTGGGGTCTGATCTGATTATGAATCTGTGTATAATGTGGTTAGCAAGTGAGTTAATTACAGTCTTTATTTCATACTCATACACTTTAGACATGAACAAATAGTAGGCATGCTAAAAAGAAAAATATATTGGCTGTGGCACTGTTTCACAAAGGCCTGCTTCATACTAACCTGGCACTCCTGAGACCACAGGCTTTTTAATATGTGGTACATGCTCCCAGCCTCCAAGTGGTGAGGAGCTAGGGGCAGTGCAGGCAGCACTATATTGAGTCTCTGTTTGCCTGGCATCACAGGAGGAAGAAGATAAAGATGAACAACTCTCGTGTGGGCCAGACTGACACCAGCAGCCAGGGAGAGTTCCAGAACAAGAATGAGAAAGATGACAAAGAATCATCTGAATTCATTAAGTTCTGACCCCACAGAGCTGAGCAAATGAAAATCTCACTCTCTGATTCCTGAACTAGAGGAAAGAAGCAGAGTTGTGCATTGGGTCAACTGGGTCTGGAGGTCCCTAGAGATCGGAGGAGGTCTTCTGTACATGTGGCAGTGCTACAGTCAGCCCCTTCCCCTATCTCCTTAGGCCAGACCCAGGAGAGGGTAAGGTGGATAAAAGGTTTGGCTGAAGGTGGAGGGAATTCATGAGTTATGATTCACTGTTTCTTCAACAGCAGTGGTGTCATATAGTTGGGCTTCGAAGACTCGCTCTCCTGACAAAACCTTTAGACTCCCAAATAAAAGGCCTTTGTGGATGCAAGGGCAACTCACATCCCCCTCCTCCCAACCATCAATACATCTCAACCTGGAATTTAATTAAATATTTAATGAGCATAGCAGACAAAGATAAAATATTGTGTTTAATTTTGAAATCATACTTTTACTTATTAGACCTTTAAAATACTAATTTCATTTAAAAAGATAACATTCCTTTAATTTTCTCATAAAGGCCACAGAATTAATGAGAAAAAAATCTAATTTTAAAGAGTCAGAGACAGGTAGTTACAGAGAGGATTGAAAAAACTGCACAGAACACATTGTCTCATTAGCATGCTGAGGTACTAGGAAACTAACTCTGAACTAGTCTGCCTGTTGACCAGATAGGGATAAGCCAGACAGCTTCAGCAAGATGTCTGCTTTATCAATGAGCTTTTTTTTTTTTTTCCATTATTCACCAAGAAATTGCTGGGAGAAGGGAGAATGCTTTTCTTGCAGCAAGTACTATAGAACTTGAATATCCGAGAATTTTAACAAGGGAGATGCTGCAACAAGAGGTGATAAAAAGGGGCTAAATCATCGATTGCTATGAATTGGCAGAGCTCCTTTAAAATGAACTGTGTAGCTCTGATAAGTAAAACCAAACTGAGCTCAATGGAGCAATGAGCTATTTTCACAGCTAAGGATCTGGCCAAAAATCTTACAAAAGGGTGGAGGAAAAGGGGAGTGATATGCTGCATAGTCCAAGGGCAACGAACCTCACATTTGTGAAATGGAAGCAGGGAATAAAGTGAGAGGAGGTTAGGGAGAAAATGAAATAGCTCTACTCTTTGAGCACTCACTCATGTCAGTCCAGGTATGTCCATCCAGGCCAGCCAAGGACTGAGTCTAGGGAAAGGGCATTCATCTTGGGCAGCCAAGGTTTTGAGGGATAGTCTTCAACTCCTAGAAATATAGCTAGAGAAATGCACATATTTTTAACTTGAGTCATCTCTGAATAAAGCATAGCTGAAATTCACCAAAGGTTCAGTAAATCAAACTAGTTGTGCAAATCCAAAACTAGTTCAGGAATTCACAAGCACGAAGTAACTGGATTTTGTTCCTGTCTACTGAGGGAGCCTAAGGAGACCTAGTTTTGCTTTCCTGTGGGTACATGCAGTAGATGTGTCCTGGTTTCAGCCAGGATAGAGCTGGTTTTCTTCACAGAAGCTAGTGTGAGACTATGTTTTGGATTTGGGATGAGAAACTGTTGATAACGTGCTCATGTTTTGGGTTGTTGCTAAGTAGTCAACGACACTCCAGCTTCTCGTACTGGCCTGCTAGCAAGGAGGCTGGGGGTGCACGGGAAGTTGGGAGGGAACACAACCAGGACAGCTGATCCAGACTGGCCAAAGAGATATTCCCTACCGTATGATGTCATGCCCAGTACATAAACTGGAGTTAGCCAGAGGCCGGAAATCACTGCTCGGGGACGGGCTATTGATCGCCGGGTGGTGAGAAATTGCTGTATTGGGCATCACTTGTTCTTGTACATTCCTTTGTTGGTATTATTATTGTTATCATTGTTGTTTCTTTCTTTCTTTCTTTCTGTCCTATTAAACTGTGTTTATCTCAACCCACGAGTTTTTTTCTAATTCTCTCCCCCATCCCACTGGGGGAGGGGGAGTGAGTGAGCGGCTGCGTGGTGCTTAGTTGCCGGCTGGGGCTAAACCACAACAAGGTGCTTGCTCCTTCACCTGCTCTGAGGAGGCCCCAACAAAGCATATGGGTGTTGCCACCAGCACAACTCCTCTACCTGGAGATGGGGATACAAAAATGGTAAAGGAACCAGAGCATCTGTCACACAGGAGAGGCTGAGAAGTAGGATTATTTAGCCTGGAGAAGAGAAAGCTCAGAAGGAACTTACAAGTGTGTATAAATATCTGATGAAGGAAATAAAGAAAGCAGGGACAGAGACTTCTTGGTGGTGCCCAATGGCAGGACAAGAGGCAGTGGGCACAAACTAAAATATAGGAAATTCAATTTAAACAAAGAAAAAACATTTTCACTAGGAGCGTAATGGGACAGTCCTGAGCAGCCAGCTTTGAGCAGGGGGGATGGACTATACGATCTCCAGAGATGCCTGCCAACCTCAGCCACTCCACAATGCTGTGAAACACTGATCACTGAAATCCTGCTTAATTACTGCTAGGTTTGCATGGTTTGGAGTAGTCAACTAAGTAAGTCGAAGAGAATCACTGAGTTCCAGTGAAATTAATTAGCAAGTGCTCCTTTCTCTGAAAAGATCCCAGGCCATTTTTCCACCTCTTCTAGTGTCCTTTTTTGCCCTATCACCTCAGGCATCCTGATAATTATATAACAAGTACACTTCAGGATGAAGTGATTATAGACTGGGAGCTGTAATCACACTCTGCACAAATCATATTTTCACCTATATATGTGCTGTAGACCTGTGACCTGGTTGCAGCGCTGTCATACACGCTACGTAAGAACTAAACCTCAGTCAGTACCTCTTAAGCCATCCAGCCAGGTTGCTCTTTACAAAAGAAGCAACATACCTGCTTTAATGTCTACTCGAGGCACGTAATTATATGAATATAGGGAGGCTGCGTGTGTGTGTGCATAGTTGTGTACTTACTGTTCAAGTAGGAAAGCCAGAAAAGCACATTATGTATAACACACAAGTGGTTGCCTTGTAGGTTAATAGCACTTGCAATCTACAATCTGGAGTGTCTAGATAAATGTGCACAATTACTTTGTAAAACTGAAAGGGATTCCCTTTATCCATCTTGAAATTTGCTTTCAAGAATGCTGAGGCTAGAGATACGTGGTTTAATACCTGTAGGAGTGAATGGTAATAGGCCATAGATTCTACTCTTTATCTTTATAGAATCATTCTCTCAGACTTGAAAAAGCCAAGACTCACTTGAAAAAAAAGTAGCATATTTTCTAACACAAAGAGGCAGATTTTATCCTTTGAAGTACACAGTTTGCTGGGAGGTAAGTAGTCAGGAATTCCTTACACTTTATAGAAGGCATCAAGCATAGGTTTACTTTGCATTGAACTTCTACAACTACTGAAATTCAGTAATTTCTCATTCTTTTACCAGACTTACTCCTTTCCTTAATGTTAGAGCAATTGTATACTTAATTCTCCACCAGTCAGATCCAATACCTGCTTCAGAAGAGAGAGACTCAGATTATCTCCTGTCCAGACAGACTGTCAGTAATAGTAAATATCTAATTTGGTGCCATCACAGCACAGGCAGCACTAGAGTCTGGAAGCATTCAGACTCATGGGGAACAGGGCTGAATGCAAAAAGACCCTTGTAACATTAACCCTTCAACATGAAGCTGGATATATGGAAAGTGACAGCTGTACTTGCCTAAGAGCCATGCCTACTATCCAATACAAAAAAGTTACAGAGGAGCATGGTTCCTGATGCCTTGTCCAGATCTGCATAAGGAGACAGTGGAAGTATATGGTTAGCAGCAGAAGAGTGTGGGCCAGCATGAAGGACAGCCAGCTTGGAAGAGTGCGTGTGGGGGAAGTCTCAAGGAAAAAGAAGTGTAAGCTCACTGCTCTGCAAAATCCTGGGAAACATTAATATTGCGGTATCAATTATAAGTCACAGGAAATTATTATAGCATTGGTTAAGTACATGTGAGGTCACATTTAAGATGCCGTATGCCTTTCTGGTCATCTTATAAAAGAAGGATGTTATGGAAAAGTACCAGAGGGCAACAGAGGTGACTCAGACATGCAGTAGTTTTTAGGAAGGTTAGGTAAACTGAATCTGCATTCTTTACAAAAAAGGAGATTATACGACTTATTAAAATACTGCTAATACTTATTAAAGTATGCTCAGCAACTTCTGAGAGAAGAAGGAAAAGCTGCTGTAGCCTACTTGAGCTAGGGTGCATGAATGTCATCAACAAAGAACAGACAAACTAGAAGGACTGAAAGAGGCACTTCAAGAAATAAATTAGCTGTGAGAGAAATGGAGAGCTGCTAAATAAAATGTTGAAACAATGTGAGGGCAAAGGAATTATTTAGAGAGGGGAAAAAGTATGGTCTGACAGGATAAGATCAACTTGGGCAGCTCTTTTAAAATAAGGAATAAAATATTAATCTAGCTGGGTTTCTATAAGTGGTATACTGAAGGTAAAGCATGCTTGGCTGCATAATGCATGATTGTAGGAGTCAATGACGTGAGTAGTATTAAATGCTACATGATAATCAGTTGACCAAAAGATTTATTTCTCTCTAGATCATGAAAATGGGATTATACCATCAGCATGAAAAACGTGAGAGGGCTGGGAAATGCCACAGATTTCCTGTTTTCTGAGTTTTCTATAAATTAGGTGGTCTCACAGGACTAGAAGGGATAACAGTTCTCCAAAATCCACGAATATTACAGACTGCAGAAGGAAATTCCTTGGATATCAGAGCATGTCAGGAGGTCTGAAACATTGTTTTTTGGGACTGCCTGCTCTCATGCTGTGCTTCCAGGAACACCCCTGTGGTAGCACAGGTTTTTTCAGGAGTCACGTTCCTCTCACCTTCCTGTGGATGGAGGCATTATGGAGTGAGAGTTCTCACAGGCCATGTTGGAAGGAAAATCCTTTCCAGCTCAATGCTGACTGATGTTTTTAGGGATGCTCTCTCTCCTTGTCTCTCCGTTCACAGCAGGTCTCATGTGACTCTCAACCACATCATAAGCAGCTCTTGAGACAAGAAAAACTGGCCACCCCTCTCTGAGACCCCTTTTTCTGATAACAGTGGTTAGAGAGCTTCTCTTGTGCTTATCCCAGGTGCAGGAAGAGAGTCTGAGCTACAGACAGGCTTTTGTAATGAAAGACCCATACAGCAAAGGACTCCACTGAATTCATGACATAGCAATGGTTTTATGGCACTGGAAGCAAAAGAAGCAGAAACATGCTCTCTAACAGCAGTGTTGGAGCAGGTGATAATCAGTCTGGGAACTGCTGAACTTCTCCTATCACTCCCCTAGGTCTTATATACCTGGACACGTGCAAATACATTGTGTGTTTTTCCAACCTCTAATTATGATAGCATGAAATCCCCTGTACCTAGGAAAGGCCAAAGATGGTAGAAGCATCTACAAAAAGGGCAAAGTAAGGAGCAATAGTTATGTACATCATTGTGGATAAAGAGCCTCAAGAGAGCAATCTCAGTGGCTCAATTTGTGATACTGAAACAAGTAGAAGCCAACAAGTGGCAGAAGCTGCCGAGCTGCTTGGGCAGTGTTCATTTTTTATGCAGCTCTTGGAAATTGTTACCACTTTGGAAAAAACATAGCTCAATAAAATGGCTGGGAGGCAAACAGATTTGAATTTAAACAACATGAATTTAAAATACGAATAATGATCTTGGTAGATTAATCAATCCAAATGTTGGGGTTGTTGTTTGGGGGATTTTTTTTCTTGTCTGCAGCTGTATCTTGGTAACACATTTCTATTGCAAGGCTGTTAATGCTGGGGCAGCTGCAACACTCTCCAGGAATTTTTAAAAATCATTATGAAATTAAAGGCAAAGACATAAAAACAAATCCTTTACAGCTACCCTGGCTGATGGCATTATAACAGTAACAGTCATTTTCAGTACATCATATTCTTGGCGAATGCTACTTTTAGTCAGTGCAAGTCATTACACTGCATGTGTCTTAATGCATTTTTCTCTTTGCCACCTAAAGATACTTACTGAATATTAAGAAACTGAGCTTCATGCCCTCCCTCAGGAATGTACTTTATATCTTTTTTTTCCCCCCTTTTTTAAATAAAGACATGAACTAACTGGCTCACCAAACTGTCCATAAGAGCAGGTTTTGTTTATTTTTTTAAAGAGGTCTGGGTTTCTAAACTGTGTGCACTTAATTGTATAGAAACAAGAGATGTGATTGCAAGCACAAATTAGGTATTTGCATATCTAATGATGAAACTGGCCAGTTGTGTTTAGTAACTTGATTGCAGGAGTTGAGACTGTGATTCTGAGCTCATAACATTTCTCTCAATAATAATTTTGGGAAAAAATAAAAACAAAACCCAGCTGTTGAATGACCTGTCCGTATATACCTACAAAGCATAAGTAAGGCTAGGAATGGAGCGCACACCACTGCCCTGTATCTTCTGTACCGGGAAAATAAACTATCTTTTTATAGAAGTCCTATTCAACTGCAGAGCTGTAGAATCGATTGCTTTCAACGGTTGTTTGAGATGAAGAGCTAGGAACCCAAACCTTCACATCACATCAATGCTGTTCAGAGAAAAGAGATGAAAGAACAAGCAAATCCTTTCTCCACTGCAAAAGCACTGCCTCCAAACCACCTTTCTTCTAGAGTGTCAAAAGCCTCAACAGGCTCCAAATAATTTGTAAAATCCAAAGCTCTTCCCTCCTTAATGCCTCCAGGCATTTATACATGTGGAAATAGAGCCACTGACACTGGGAGGCACAGTATGCCTAAGACCCAGTATACATTAACCATTTAGGGCTGAATTTGTAAAACCACCTTCTACTTCAGTGGATGCAAACCAAGCACAAGCCTCCCTTAGTTATTGAGGCCAGACACTTGAAAATCCAGGCTTGTTGCCTACACAGTAGAAGCCCCAAAACTACAACGTACCACAGGAAGAGTGTAAGACTAGTCAGATTTACTCCATCAACCTAGAGGAACTGGGCCTGTCACTTAAAAAGGTGCTGTGAGCCCAGGCAGGACTCTACAGACTAGAAACAAGAAAAAAAAAAGCAATTAGTCCTTTACCCCTCCCTTCAGAGACCCTCCCTTTAAGCTTAATTTCCCTTTCTAAATCTAGCGAAGAGCACAATCACAGGAACAATCCACATGGACACAGGTACCTGCAGAGTTTTCAATTCCAGCAGCCACAGGAGTTGCTGTTAGGTTGTGTGAGCCACATCCTGCTGGTTCAGTCCTCAGTAAATGGAGAACATGAGGCCTTAACCAGGACAAACAGTTATGGGATTGTCAGCAAACAACAGAGTGATCCTGATCCAAGGCCTGCCTTTATTGTACTATATGACACTGGAAAATATACCTGGCAGGACCAGGATGGATGTCTTTCCCCCTGCTGGGGGTAACAGAGAGGAAGAGGTTACAAAAGAAGGCTCTTTGCTCACTACAAGAATGCAGAAGCTGAGAGTGAGGGTCTCTTGCAGAAGACAGAACATGGCTCCTGTCCTCACAAGGTATCATAGAAGTGAAGAGCAAGGAAATCGGTGATATGATTTAGGTGAATGGAAGATGCCAGTATCTCCCTCCCCACCAGGTGGAATCTAGTGTCTATGTCTGAGGCTGAGGAGATAGATGTAGAAAACCATCTCCAGGCCTTGTGCTTTTCTGGCTGGATTTAGGCAGGTGTTTGTTCTCCCGTACAAAGCAGACAAGCTGTTCTTTGGCCTGATCCTGTAAAAGGCTGAGTCACTTCCAGGGCTCAGTACCCCTCATCACAAAGGTACTGCCCCAGCCAGTTTCAAGGGTCTTTTTCATTTGTTATTGTCTTTTGTGTTTCTTTCTTTTTTTCTTTCTTTGGCAGAACAAGTTTCAGTTATTCCCCATGAATGGTTTCCAGCTTTTTGCTTTCTAAGGCTGATGACAAAGGAGAGAGCGTGCTGACAAAAACCAGCCCTATCAAAGCATGATAAAGTTCTTGCTGTCTGCCTTTATCACAGATCTAAGCAGTGTCAGGCACCCAAGATTTAAACAAGTGGCAAAGCTAAAAATAGATGGAACAAATGCACTTCTTGTTTTGACTTTTAAGAATTATTTATTACAGATGAAATCTGCTTTGAATTTAATGTACGCAGCAGAAAGAGAGGGTGGCCTTCTAGGAGACTTGGATGCATTCAGCTCTCACCTTGCAAGTGCAACACAGCCAAGACATGAACCCTGGGCCTGCAAAGGCATGTTTATCTGCAACTCGTCTCTGATCCAGAAGGGCCCCTGTTCCAAGTGGGTCAGTTCCTGCATCTGCACAGAGTTTCACTGATTTCAGTGCCTGGGCAGACCCTGCTGCGGGATTCAAATCCTTGTGGATGTCTAAGTCCAGACAGAAGCAGCACCTAAGGACCACCATTTATCTTTGGAGTACGGGCTCATTCCCATGTCTCAAGTGCTCAGCAGGACAAGGAACCAGCCTGCTCTCCAATCCACACCACACAAGTGGTGAAATCCCCTGCAGAGAGGAGGAACCACCCACAGACTGACTGGACTGGTACCTACTGATCCTCCAGAGCCCTGGAGAGCTGGGCTTGCAGCTCACAGTCCACACCGTATCACTCTGTTCTGCACTAAAAACAAGACTGTTTTCAGGTCTGCCTGTGCCAAGGATAAAACCAGCACCTCATTCGAAACTGGTTTCAGCTTTCTGGTTCACACTCTTTGTATCAGGCAGTCTGTCCATTTCCTATCACCTTCTGTACCTGTCCCTCTCTGGACACTATTCCTGTTCTTGAGTGTCTGTCTCCTGCATTCATCCCCTTGCCAACCCCCTTCAGACACTGACTTGGAAGCACCAGTACACAGTAAAAACAAGGCCTGCAGCACTCACTGATTAGTGGAACACACAGGCTGTCTATAAACTTGTAGTGGCAGGTTAGTGGGGATGCAGACACACTCTCAGTCCTCAGCAGTCCCTGAAGAAATGAATTAAAGAAACACTGAGCGCTTCTCGCCTCTGATATTTCTCAGGCCTGGATAACAGCATCACTGATGGGATTATATCATGGTTTCTACTTGAAGCTATGCCCAGTTACACTGTGCAGTTCATTGCCACTCATTATTGGTGGAGGCCAAAAGTAGAGATGGTTTGAAAAATGATTGGACACTTTCATGGCAGATACACCCACAGTGGTTTTTAAACACAATTATTTATGTGCTTACAAGGTCCCTAACCTATTAACTGCTGAAAAGGTATATAGCAGGGAAGGAGTGCTCTGCACTCTCCCCTTTTCCTATACTTCTTGCCTGGACATCTGCTGCTGGACAGTGTCAGAAACAGGCTGCAGAACTAGAGGGATCTTAAGCCAGTAAGGCCATTACCATGTTCTAAAAGACTGAAAACTCCTGCAGTTCCCTTATTCACTCTTGACCCCAGTGCATATCCTTAACTGCTGCCTGGTCTCTGCTACCCAGCTAATGACCTCATCCTTTGCTTATTACTGGAGGACTACACTTTCTTTGATTAATCATTCTCCATATTAATATCAAACAGCTTTTGGCTTTCTCAAGTGGATTACTGTTTCTGTCAAATTATTCCCTCCCTTTCCCCGCAGATAAAGAAAATGGATAAATATGACCATGAGTCCAGTGGGAATGAAATAGATGCATTTTAAAAGGATGGGGGGGGTGAGGGGAGGAAGGAGAAGAAACCCTACCAGTAAGTTAGCATTTGATATGAACTTGAAATGACTTGTGAAATAGAAGATCAAGAGTCTTAAAGGCTGAGACCTATATTTTGGGTTTCTACAAAGTTGGGTGAGAAAATTGTGAACTTTTTTTTTGTTGTTCACTTAAAGCAGCTTCAAAACCAGCTGAATTTTCTTGAAGAATAAGGAAGAATGTGATAGAGATTTCTAAACTTTTTTCATTTTCAAGGTGGAGGGAAGATATCTTTTTTAAAAAGCAATTAAAATTGTATTTTACAAAGAACTTGCCAGTGTAGGCTAAAATATGAGCTCTTTGTAATTACAAAGTTCTTTTTACTCAAAAGATCTCAAAACAGTTTAACTATCCAAAATCACTTGTTCTGTGCAAGACAGCCAGGTGTTGTTATCATGTGTCACTGTCAGATAAACTCAGGTCAAATTAGGCTTTCAATCATCTTGATTACTTAAATGAGTCAGGCAGCAGTGTCATTGGACCTGCTCAGGTAGAGCTGCTCAGAAATAGTCCAAGGCAGTAACAGAATGAGTCAGGAGTAATAATTCCTGCTCTATTACTCTACCACTTCACTTCCTCCAGTAAAGCTGCAGACATTTCTTTTGCTACCATGGCATCTCACATGAGCTGGGGGAATGGAATTGCTGAAGAGGTGGTTTTTTTTTCTCTGACAAGCTTTCTAGCAAGTTTAATAAATAGAATTTGAAAGTTTTTTAATATTCTCCCCTACAGCTGTGTGAATGGCACCGAGCAAACTGTTATCTGCTGGATTTGCAAGAACATCAGCTAATTTCTGAGCTCCCAAAATACCATCTGATTTCTCTCCCCGATCAAGAGACAACTGTCTCCAGCAAAATTTCAGCTGAATTCTTCTGGTAGTTTTCAAAGGAAAAAACACCCCAGTCCCAACATATTTAGGGGTGGGGGAGAATGTGGTTTTGGCTTTTAAAGAACAATGCTAAAGAACAATTTTCCTATGGAAGGAGCCAGCATTTATGCTGGGGACCACCCAGCTGGAAAGCAGCTTGGCAGAAAAGGCCCTGGGGGTCCTGGTGGACACCAAGTTGACCATGACCCAGTAGTGTGCCCTTGCAGCAAAGGCAGCTAATGGTATCCTGGGCTGCGTTAAGCAAAGTATTGCCAGCAGGTCAAGAGAGGTGATCCTTCCCCTCTACTCAGCACTGGTCAGGCCACACCTGGTGTAGTGTGTCCAGTTCTGGGCTCCCCAGTCCAAGAGAGACATGAACATACTGGAGAGAGTCCAACAAATGGCCACAAAGTTGATGAAGGGACAGGAGCATCTCTCCTATGAGGAAAGGTTGAGAGAGCTGGGACTGTTCAGTGTGGAGAAGAGAAGGCTCAAGGGGGATCTTACCAATGTACATTAAGTACCTGAAGGGAGGGTGCAAAGAAGTCAGCACCAGGCTCTTTCCAGTGGTACTCAGTGACAAGACCAGAGGCAATGGGCACAAACTGAAACACAGGAGGTTCCCGACAAACATCAGGAAACAATTTTTTACTGGAGGATGACTGAGCACTGGCACAAGTTGCCGATGGAGTTTAAGGCATTTCCATCCTTGGAGATACTCTGAAGCTGTCTGGACACATCCTGGCCCTGAGCAACTGGCTCTAGGTGGCCCTGCTTGAACAGTGGGTTTGGACCAGATGAGCTCCAGAGGTGCCTTTCAACCTTAACCATTCTATGATTCTCTGATTTTCTGAAGTACTGACTGTGTCAGCAGTGGTAACAGAAGGTTTAGGGCTGGGGCTGCTTTCAGTTACTCCAAATGATAGGCCAGGAGCAGTCTGTGAGCTTTAGGCACAGCCTTTCCTTTCTAGCCCTATAGCCAATACCTTGCAGTGCCAGGTTTTGAGATGAAAGGTTTTTTTCCATGCTATGTAAGGATATGCTGACTCACACAAGGACCAGATAAAAGATCCATAAAATCAATTCCAGTAGGTCAAAACAGATTTTCACAACTGTCCCTTCTTCAATGTATCTGCTATAAATCTATGATTCTCACACATGGAGGAATATTTTAAGTGAGATGGTCTCTGGTTTGGGCATGGAGTAGAAAGCCACCAGCGCTCAGAGATCCCAAGCCTATTTCTAATGGTGACCTTCCACGCAACACAGTTCCAGACTTTACTTTCTGGGGTATATCACTTATCCACTCCACTGCAAGGCATTATCTGCTGTGCTCATGGAGGCTTGAACCTGATCTCTGGGAAATTGATAGGACATTTGCCACTGGCTTTAACATAACTACAAACAGAATCAAGTTTATTTCTGTTCTATGTCCTTCTAGTTCACAGCTGCACTGCTTTCTGTGGCCTATGCATAGATCAAAAGATAGAGAAATGTTTGTATGTGCACTAAGTTGCTTCCACAGCATAAAAAGTTTTGCCTAGTAGATCTTTTAAGTAACACAGACTCAGATGTGACCTCCTGTAATTTAAATAACTAGGGAGTACAAATCAGAAACCTCTTTGATATGGTTCAGGGTCTGTAAACCCTCTGAAACCTTTCACAGAGAAATCTCATACTATTTCTTTTTTTACAGAGGTTCCACAACAGAAAATAATTATAAGGAACCAGTTGTGGTCCCTCAGAGTTGGTCTCAATAACCAAGTTTCTGTGTTTGAAAAGTGAAAGTTCACCAAAATAGCAACAATACGTATTGTGTCTATCTCAAATTTTCACAGGAGTTTATGTGAGACTCATTTCTCACAGAAATTTCTGAGACTGCTTTGCTTACAGCTTTGTACGGGATTAGCAAGTCACTAATTGAGTTTTAAGCTCTGTCCCCAGACACATATAGCCATAGGCAGCTCCCAGGGCTTCTGCATTGTCTGGGAGTCAGTGGAAGTCACTGGCACAGAACAGACAGCAGAATTTTGGCCTCTCTCCAGTGCACACTGTGAAAGGCTCAAACTACTGCACAAACAAAAAGCACCCAGTCTCATCCAACAACACCTTAAAAAGTACATTATCACGCAAATATCCCAACATGGCTTGTAGAAAAAGCAAACAAACAATGGAGAAAAATCCAGCTGTGAAATATAGCTGTGGTCTTGACCGAATGTCTCTCTATTCCTCTCTCCACAACTGTAAGCACAGCAATAGTAATATTAAGGGCAACACAAGCAATTTGAGTAAAGAAGCAAGCAGAGGTGAGACTTTGTTTGAGGTTTAGGGTATGACTAAAAATTCCATAAGGAATGCAGCTCTTGAGGAAAGCCTTTAGATCAAGTGTTCACAAACATCTAAATTCTTGTGTGCACTTCCGTGTAATCTGCACCACCAGGGACTCACCCAGAGCTGAATGAAGCATCTGCATTCTAAGCATTTCACCCAAGTAGAAGGATGTGTCGTGGCTAAGACACTGTTCACACCACACCCCTTGTATGTACAAGAGGCCAGCAGAGGAGTTGCTGAATAAGAGGACAGAGGTTTGCTTGTGTATATCTTGTGGTGGAGATCAGAGAATAGGATCCAGGGGTGGGAGATTCTGAAATCTCATCTGTAATTTTTCTCTTCCTCCTTTAAAAGACTGCCAGGGAATGAAGCACAATCAGTCCAGTGGAAGCTGGGTATCTAACTCCCTTATCCTATAACACAGTAACCTAAACAGCTTTTTGCAAACAATCACAAAAATATAGAGCAACACCCTTTTATTTGCCACACACATTGAAGCATGTTCTGCAGGTAGACACACACAGCAGTTCTCATCATCTAGTATAACTGAGGCACAAAGATAGGCTGAGACTTTTCTAAAGAGGTGCACAGTTCCTCTAAATTAAATATGGGCTCTAAATTCTTATTTAGATGCAAATATAACTGGCCTAATTTTTAAATACATAAGGGTTTTTCCTACAACTTCGGTGAAAAAGCTTGTGGTGTTCAGCAGTGTGGAAATTTAGGCCCTAAAAAGTCAGGTGTTTACTACTCTGGGACTTCCAAAGGACTCAAGCACCTAACTATTTTTGAGGAACTTGGGTTGGGATCTTAATCTCAGGTACCAGTTTGACCCTGTGTTTTACAGACAATCTAAAGAGAACGCTTGCCTAGCAACTCATTTATCTTCCAGATACTGCTAAAAATTAAAGATCAACAAATCAATGGTCTACAAGTAATGTGAGTAAAAGTTGCAACTCGCATCAAGACTGTATATCCGGCAGAGTAAATGTGGATGTATAGCTCCTGCACTTGTGTGTGCTGACAGCAAAACTGTACAGGCAAGTGAGCAGTGTGACCCTGCACAGTTATTTGCAGTGCACTGTCACCTAACTTACGGGCACGCTTGGCTCTGAATGAATTGGGCACCTATCTGCACTGTATGCGAGCACCACAAACAATTTCACCCTATCAGATCTACATTAGGGCCCAGGAGGGGCAGAGGCTCCGGAAAGGCTGTGTAGTCCTGTGCATGGGACACTGAAGTGACTCTCCAGAGACCTTGGTTCTTTTCTTAGAAATGTTATTCACGTGCTATGTGACCTTTAGAGCGTCTCTGTGCTCCTCTGTACTTTTACTACCGCTCCCAGGCCTGCTTTCTCTCACTCCAAATTCTTTAAAGCAGTAAGTTTCTCCTTTTTTTAATCCTCCAGTCTCATGCAAGGGTGATGAAATACAAAAAGAAAAAGCAACTGAGAGAAACGAAAGAACATAAACTCATTTTCAGTTCATAGCTGTTATAATTTTGTCCACAAGGACGAGATGTAGCACTATGTTCTTGCAATTGTGCCTCTAAGGTATGCCAGGAAAATGTCAGTCAGGTCTTTGGCTGAATTGCTTGTATACATTATTAAGAAAAAAACCCAAACCCTCAAACAAATCTCACACTACAAACCAACATCTCTCTCAAAGTTGGTCCGCCTTCCTTGTTATAGCCTCCCCCTGGGACAAAATAAAGTGTCTGCTTGCCAAGACTTCTTGAAGAACCGACACATGAAAAACAAACCCGAGAGCTTTGATGGCTAGCTTTCCATTTTTCATTGAAAAACCTACCAACGCTGCTGGAGCAGAACTACCCATTAGGTGTGTGCTTGGCGGCTACCTATGTACGTCCAGAGGCAGGTACAGTGTCCCGCGTGTCCCGCTCCAGGATTGCTGTGCGGCTTTCCACGGCCGGGACGCCGCTCGGGCGGGGCCGCTCGGGCGGGGCCGCTCG
>NW_010554467.1:3635-3837 GCF_000687285.1 Phaethon lepturus | reverse complement strand
TGCTCGGGGCGCGGATCGATAATTAACTTCCCTCCTGATTAACGGCTTACGATTTGGGGGCCATCCGACCGCTGGCTTTCCGCTGTTCCCGGGAGCCCCTCGCCAGCCCCGAGCACACGGGGACGGGAGGTGGCACAGGAGACACCCCGGAAGCTTTCGCTGCGCCCGTAACCCTGGGGCCGCCCGCCGACGACGCGCCGCA
>NW_010554467.1:2704-3575 GCF_000687285.1 Phaethon lepturus | reverse complement strand
GCCGCGCAGGCGAGGAGGTTTGGTTATCGGGTGCGGGAGGAGAAATCGGCATCTCTAACCCTCGGCGGGGTCCAAGAGGGGTGCTTGAAGCAGTCCGAAGTGCCCTCCCTGAGCTCACCTTTCCCTCCCCATCCCGGTTCCCAGCCTCCGTGGGCTGGGGATGCGCGCCGGGAGAAGGCAAAAACCCCCCGTGCGTGTTGCAACCTCCGCCTGGCGTAGGCTTTTGGTCCTATTTCTCGTAATATGATGAATTCCAGGGAAGAAAAGGAGTTTCTAAGTGAATCTTCCGCATTTTTCCTGCTGTGACCAACAGGCCAGATCCTGACACCCTGAGCGGGGACCCGTTTACGCTGCGTTTGCTGAAGCAGAGAGGTGCGACTAAGCCACAGCGACGAAACGGAGCAGGGCTCGGCCACGAGGTGCCTGTGGGAGAAGAAGAGACCAGGCTCTTCCTCCCGCAGCTGGGAGCTGCCACGGCTGACGCCGGCTGCAGGTCTGGGGAGGGACCCCAGGCACGGCACCCCCACCCCATCGGTTAAATCTGGGCGAAAGAAGGAAAAACCACCTTCCCAGGAGGGAAAGCTGCTCCGAGCGTGGTGCACAAGCAGGCACCGGAGCCCTGGCCGACGTCCCCAGAGCAGATACCCCCAAAGGAGACGTCCCCAAGGTCCCGGCTCCTGGACCTACCCTGTTTTCTCCTCCTGGCCTCGGGGAGCACATCCCCAAGCGCTGGCACAGGCTTTTTCGCCCCAACAAGTACAGCCGGCACTGCAGCCACAGCTGGCACGGGCACAGTGCCCCGTGGCCACCCTTCCTACCCGCCCTTGCCCCCCTCCCAGCACCAGTATACCCACAGCCGGTCCCCGTGCCC
>NW_010554467.1:1333-2607 GCF_000687285.1 Phaethon lepturus | reverse complement strand
GGGGTCTCGAGGAGTGCAGGCAGAGCTGCCCGCCGGCACGGGCGAAGGCAAAAGGGGCAGCGACTTACTCGGCTGACTTCCAGAAGTGCCCGGGGTGGGAAAGGCGACGGTTGCGCTTTGGCAGCTTCTCCAGCATGTCCATGAGCTTGGTGAAGGTGGGTCTCTCCTCTTGCTCGTAGGCCCAGCAGAAGAGGAGGATGTCCTGCAGACACACAAGGCGAGCGGGTGAGCAGAGCCCGTTTGTCTCCCACCATAACCCCTGTGCCCAACACCCACCCTGCAAGGACCCCGTCCCCACCACCGCATCCTGGTGAAGGGCTGGGGTGGAGGGGATGTGTCCATCCCATGAGGACCCCGTCCCCACCACCGCATCCTGGTGAAGGGCTGGGGTGGAGGGGATGTGTCCATCCCATGAGGACCCCGTCCCCACCACCGCATCCTGGTGAAGGGCTGGGGTGGAGGGGATGTGTCCATCCCATGAGGACCCCGTCCCCATCACCGCATCCTGGTGAAGTCCTTGCAGCAGGACAAGCCTCACCGGTTGGGGAGGGAGGAACCCCTTGCTTTTTTGCTGGCAGATCCGGGCAGCACGGAGCGTTTTTCCAAGGTGACCCTCCACCCAGGGCGTGCGACCCTCCATACCCCCACACACGGGCTCCAGCGCCTGCCCCACACCACCTACCGAGATCTCCTTGCCCATCCCGATCTGGCTGAGGTTGGGCTTCATCCCTCTTCCCACCTGCCAGATTATTGCCTCCGCCGGCTGCGTCTTGAAGGGCCATTCCCGCGCGTGCAGCTCGTACCAGATCGTGCTGTTGGGAGATTAGAGATGAGAGGAGCTGGGAGATATCCCGGGGTGCGGGGGGCATCTGGCCGTTGCACCCACATACACCCTCTCTGCCTGCTCCAAAATCACCGACATCCGGGAGATGCTTCCTCCCAGATACGACACCAGAGGTGCTCAACGCTCATTACAGTGATATCATTGCTCCCATTTTCCAGATGGGGAAACTGAGGCTGTCGACTTGACCAAGCCACCGGCCTGCCGCAGCCCCCGGTTTACACCAGGGAAGAACCTGGCCCGTGGGCAGGAGGGTGGAGGTTGATGGGAAGCGCAGGCAGAGGGACGGGCAGAGCCGCCGGGTCACACCAAGCGGCAGGGCAGCAAGCGCCGGGCAAGGACGAGCCCGAGCGTTCGCTTTCGCTCCGACGTTGCCCTTTTCCCTTCTGCAAAAAGCGCTCCAAGCCGCACAAAGCCGTCCAAGCCGTGGCAC
>NW_010554467.1:1021-1284 GCF_000687285.1 Phaethon lepturus | reverse complement strand
ACTCTGCCGCCTGCTCCAGCCGCGCAGGGCAGCGAGCGCCGGGCAAGGACGAGCCCGAGCGTTTGCTTTCGCTCCGACGTTGCCCTTTTCCCGTCTGCAAAAAGCGCTCCAAGCCGCAAAAAGCCGTCCAAGCCGTGGCACGAGCCGTCCCCGGCGTCCTCACCGGGCGACGGCACACGTGAGCCCGCAGCCATCTGCCGCTGCACCACTCTTATCGCTAAGCCAAGCCCTCCTTTCGGCCAGGACTCCCAAATCCGAGGGAA
>NW_010554467.1:0-972 GCF_000687285.1 Phaethon lepturus | reverse complement strand
GAGCTGGCGGCCGCCCCCGCAGTCCTCCCCCCCCGCGACCGCCTGGGAGCTTCGCATCCTTGTTTTCCGGCATCCGGAGGCTGGATGAGCCCCGACTCCTGCAGCGCTGGCCCCGATTTCCATGGCAAATTCCCTGGAGCTGCTTTTCCCTTCAAGGGATGCCGTCACGGCCAGTTAAAGCAGCAAGAAACGGGGTTAAAATGGCACTAGGGTGGAAAAATCTGGTGGAGGGGGTCTGACAAATGAAGGATCACTCTCGGATCGGGGCGGGGGGGAGTCCCTCATTTTGGAAATCAGCTCTCCCGATTTTGGAAAAATATGCACAGTTTGGCTGTAAATCTTGAAAAAAAATTGGATAATGTGAGACGCGGGTGCGGAGGCGATCGAGGGGCTGGAGGGGGGCAGGTCCCAGTGGCACAGGATGAGATGCCCGGGCAGGAGCAGGGATTTTGAAGGACCCTCACTGCATCCAACGCAATTAAATGCAAGTTTCTAGTTGGGAGTTTGGGGCTTCATTTTTTACCTTCCCGTCCCGCTTTCAGATGCCTCTAAAATATTTGGGCTGCCTTTCCTGGGGTATGGATGGTGCTCCGGAGAGCGGTCTGCTGCTCCACCTCCCTTTGCACGAGAAAACCGCGCATCTGGTATTAATTATTGCCGCGATGGCTCAGGCTTCGGCGAGGACACGCCGCCAGCCTCGGCCCCCCGCTCCCCGCCGCCCTCAGGCGCACTTTAATTTAACATTTCTGCCGTCTTCTGGAGTCTTTAAAAGATCTTTTCCTCTCGCTGTCGCTGATCCTCCAATCCCTACGGGGAAGCGGCGATGGCAATAACCCTCCGGATCATCCGTGAGCCCCCCCTGGGCTCAGCGGAGGGCAGCAGAAACAAGAAAGAGGAAAAATGTGGGAAAATCTTTTAATCTTTTAAGGGAACTCATGCTTTCGGTAAGGGCGGAGCTCCCACTCAAAAAAA
>NW_010554466.1:4657-4875 GCF_000687285.1 Phaethon lepturus | reverse complement strand
TCCCCCCGGAGCATCCTCCTTCCTTCCCCGGCCCGCCGGGCCCCTCCCCGCCGCACCGCCCTCCCCGCCAAGTTTTTCCCTGTCTCAGTAAAATTGGATGATAAAAAAAAAAAAACAAAACCCACAAAATCCCAACCCCACCAAACCCCCATATATGCACGCGTAAAGCTCTTTTTTAAAAAAAAAAAAAAAAAAATCTACGCCTGCCCCCGAGCCCG
>NW_010554466.1:582-4602 GCF_000687285.1 Phaethon lepturus | reverse complement strand
AGGATACCGCAGGTACTGCCCACGCCGCAATGCCACGCACCTTCCCGCCGGGAATCTCTAAAACAACGCCGGGCTGACGGTGGCGGGGACAACGGCAAAGCGGCGGAGGAAACTCCCGCCTGCTTGGCTGCGCCTTGCTCCAGCCGAAGGGAACCCCCGGAGCGGG
Source organism: Phaethon lepturus (assembly GCF_000687285.1). Taxonomy (NCBI): domain Eukaryota; kingdom Metazoa; phylum Chordata; class Aves; order Phaethontiformes; family Phaethontidae; genus Phaethon; species Phaethon lepturus. Next base: position 4,436 of record NW_010554466.1, on the reverse strand, counting down.
TTGCTCCTAAGACTCTATTCACGAAGCTGATCATAAAGAAGAAATAACTTGGGGTTTTTTAGTCCGGGATTATTATTTTTTTTTTAATGGTATCTGTGCGTGTGTGTGTGTTGAGGGTCTCCTCTCCCGCAGCCAAAGCGCTGCTGCCCCTCGGTTGAGAGAAGAGAAAGCCGATCGGGAAAACCCCGCAGTTTCACCCACCTCAAAAGAAAGAAAGAGGGGGGAAAAAAAAAAAGCCAAATCTCAGCCACTTCCATCATCTAGGAGCTTAATTTAGCGCTGAGCACCTCCTGAATTAGCCCCAAACGCTCCCATTAAAAGGCAAGGCTAATCCCAGCCTAAGCCCAGCGGGGAGAGGGGGAAGCCAGCTTTCCCAAGTCATCCCTGTTTCCCACAGCGGCTGCAGCCGGCATTAAAGGTTTGAACCATCCCAGACAAAACCTGGACACCGTCAAAGCCACGCAAGGCTTTGCTGGCTTGGTTTGGGGGGGTTAGATTTATTTTATTGTTATCTTTTTTTTTTAAAGAGAGGGGTCGAAAACTTGAAAGATCAGGGAAAATAATTTAAAACCTGGGTCCAGTTTTATTTCCGCCTCCTCTTTTTTTTCCCCCCTCTATTAAGTAAAATAAAATGGGCGCGTTTGCAGCAGGCAGGCGTGCACAAAGCAATGTTCACTGAAGTCTAAAAGCGTTCGGCCAAGGAAAACTGACAAGACGGACTAATGAACCGTAGAGACGGGAAGAAAATAGCCAGTATTTGCTAGATTTCAAACCCTCTCTCTCTTCCCCGGACCACCTATCTCGGATTTTAGTATTATTTTGGTAAACGGCTCCAGCCCTTCCTTTCCTAAGCCACCAAGAAGCCAGCGATTCACGGATACCACTCCTAGTATTGTAAAGGGTAAATAAAGTAAAGACAAAAATTAAAAGCGACAAGAAACAGGTCGAGTTTGCAGGCAATGCTTTTACAAGCTCATCTCGCCAGGTCGAATCCGGGAGCAAGCCTTAATGAAGCAATAATAGCCACATTATTCAAAAATTTTCATTTCGATGGAAATTTATCTAAAAGGGACTTAATCATATGCAAATAATAAAAGGAGGCGTAGTGACCCAGCAAGCGATCTGCATACAAATTTCAGCGTGTGCGGCGTTGGCGAGATCATACCTGATCTGTTAGATTTGCTGATCTTGTTATGTCTTCACTGTCCGATTTTGATCCGCCCTCTCTATCGTCTATGACCAAATCGATAGGCATTTTTCCTTTCAAACAGCTAATATACCGGTGGCAGAAATTGTCACATAATTCGTGTACCTACATTATGACAGAGGTTAAAAAAAAAAAAAAAAAGAAAAAAAAGAGGAAAAAGAAAAAAGAAGGAGGGGGGGAAGAAAATATAATCAGGAATACATAAGTAAAACTGACAAGTGCAACCAGTCTCCCCCCTTCACCCCTGTGACATCAAAAGTCCTAAATAGGGGAAACACACTGCAATTATCCCCCCGAGACCTCTAGACGCATCCAGAATTAGGAATAACTTTCTTTTCTCGCAAAATAGAGATATCCCAGAAAATTGACAGTGACAAGATGATTCACAGGCTACAACATATTCAACACCCGTGTTAAATTCATCTGCTCCCGGAGCTGTGGCCATTAGAGAGGTGACCTGCATGGGTGACATTTAAGGTAAACTATTTAATTTCATCCAGTTATTTCATCATAAACCCTTTCCAACGGGGTATGAGGACAGGAAAAAAAAAAAGGATTTAAAAATAAATCCCAATGCACTGGGCTGAAATACATTACAGGCATCCGTGCCCTGAAATCCCCAGTCGGTTGCTCCGATAGACTCGTACCTGAGCCGCCTCTATTAATGGGCAGATTTTTAACACATTTTGGGTAAAGCGAGAACAACCTGCCAGTTATGGTTAGCTAAAGTGGCTGAGGCTCGCAAGAAACTTTTCAACTATTTAAAAACCTCTCAAAATGTTTATTTTTAGGAGAAAGGGAATTCTCTTCTAGGCCAGCTATCAATGACACGTAAAAAATCCTCAGGAAACCAGAGCGCACTTCCAATTTAATGTGAGCTCGGATGACACCGCCTTCTTAGAAATTAGCATTCTCCCTCCTAAGATTTCTAAAATAGCCAGCAAAAAAAAAAAAAACCCACAACCCTGCATTTAGGCTGCAATCTCTTTCTTCTGCTCGGAGGTGTACAATATTCCCAGGAACAAGAGACAGACACAACTATCAACTCTGCTTTGTCTCTGCAAAATGTTACAGGACAATCCGTGCCCTGAGCCTGACCTGCAGATGGCTCTTAAAAAAAAAAAAAAAAAAAAAAAAAATCCCCATTCCAGCTAACTGCAACCAAAGTCTCTTCCCCACCACCACCAAGAAAAAAAAAATATATATTTTTAAAAAATAAATCACAATTTCAGGGGCTTGGCTGAACCAACCATTTCAAGTCTCATCTGCGGCACCACAGAACTGCAACTATTTATACAAAGCCAGCAAAGTATTACAATGAACACAAGGCCTGGGCGTTTGAGAGCCCGGTTTTAGAGGCTGAAATTGTAATTAAACTGCGAAGAGAAATGGACGCCAAGATTGGTCTTGACACTAATTACCAGAAAGAAAGACATTTATGCAAATTTACCAGAAGCCTGAACTTCAGCAGTACTGAAACAGAGGAGGAAGAAAGAGAGAGAGAGACAAAAATTACCTTCTCTAATTCCAACAGATGAAACCTTAATACTTGTATGGCTTGAATCATCTGCAAAGATACAAACAACACCAGTATTTATCTCATTCCTGGATTTCAGGATATTTCCCACAGCCACCCCTGCTGCACTTTGTAGCTTGACTTTTCTCTAGTAGTAAATAAAAAGTTGTTTTGATTTATGGCAATAACACTAAAACTTAATAGCGGTGGCTTTGTGCGCTGTTTAACGAGAAGCGATCTAGAGTTAACAAAAAAAAAAATATCCCTACTCCAATGAAGCAGCTAAATTATACGGATCATAAACATTTCTTTAAAAAAACCCAACCACCTCTAAACACCATGGCTGGCTCCTCGCTTTGCGAAAGCAGGAGCAAGACTCCTACAGCAGAGGCAAAATATTTGTTTATACTTTAAGGAAAAAAAAAAAAAAGAGAGAAAAGACCTCATTTTCGGTGAGTTAGCGAATGGTGCATCCCCAGCCACAGAAATCCTCTATGTTTCCCATCGAGTTGCTTAAAAGGTGCGTGGAGGGGCTGGCTACAAGCATGGGTAAATCCACGCTCCTCTTGGGCAGGCGAGCTCGCCTTTGGATGGGGCTTTCTTTACCTATATCCTTATGGGATTTTTTTTTTTTTTTTTTACTTCCACGCAATTACCGCATGGTATTTACTTGTAATTAAGAAAAATCATCATCATCCTTTTTAAAAAAAAAAAAAAAAAGATCCACGTGAGAAATTTTCAATTTAGCACCACCAAACCACCTCTCCAGAAGACATAGAAGTTTTAAAAAAATAAATAAATAAAATAAATGGGAAGGGAAGGGAGGGTGGCGGAGTGGGGGTGGGGAGAGGAAGAAGTCTTGTTAACTCTTACCAAGTTATCCAGTTCAGGATTAGAGGAAAAGAGGGGTTTCTCTGCTCGGATCTAAATACAAGAAAGGGGAGGAAAGGGGGGAAAAAAAAAACAAATAATAAAAAAGAGTTGAAATATGGAAGCAGAAGCAGCAGACGTTATTATTTCTTGCTTCATTACACTGTCGGGTCCATTATGTAACCTTTCGTGCAAAGCCCTGACTGCTGGATTTAGTACATCAGCCAAACACTTGAACAAGTGAATCAAATACACCGAAAA
>NW_010554466.1:0-343 GCF_000687285.1 Phaethon lepturus | reverse complement strand
CTTGTTTTTCTCGTTACGTTTTTTTTTTTTCCTCTTTTTTTTTTTTCTTTTACTGTTTCAACCCGGTTTTGCTGACCTGTTTGGCGAACACTGCTATGTCTTCATTGAAAGACTCAGAGGAGCAAACATCGCCTCCCGCTACCCCGGGCTCCCTGGGTGTGCATGTAGCTAATTCACATTTCTCAAAAATCAGTGCTAAAAGAGGGAACAGGGGGTGTCTGAAAGAAAATACAATAGTCACACACACAGAGGGGAAATTAAAAAAGAAAATATCATAACGAAACAAAGAAAAAAAAAGAAAACAAAACCAAACACAACAATAGTTAGTCCCGCAGCAGCGTGC
>NW_010554465.1:0-3274 GCF_000687285.1 Phaethon lepturus | reverse complement strand
TCGGAGAGCTGGCCTGCAGAGCCCCTTCCTGGGAAATAACGGAAAAGCAAAAATCGTCCCCAGATCCTCTGTTACAGGCAGTGGGTTTTTTCCAATCAGGCGAAGTAGCCGGATTCTGAGGCAAGTCCTTTTGTGCGGGCGCGTAAACTTCGGCTTCACGTCGTGCCGCTTTTCCGAAGCCTTTCAAAAATCGCTCCTCGCTCTGCAGGCTACAAAAACGTCATTAGATTTGGAATGAACCTCGTCAGATTATATGAACCAACGTAATAAAACCCGCAAGCCTCGCAAAGAGTCAGGAAAGTCCAGACGTTAACCAAGTTAACAGAAAAATTGCTAGAAAACACAGGAATAGTAATTTGGGGATAAGAAAGGAGGCAGAATTCGTGTTACAAGCGCAAGTGATCTGGAAATAGATGTTTGTCTTGGACATTTCCAGGGAAGTGACATCATGCGGTGTGTCCATGGGGATATTAGTTCTGCATTTTTCAGTCCAGATTCTGGCACTAAAGTTGGCAAAATTAGACCATTTTGTTAAACTGATCTTCTAGCCGCCCACCTCCGCAGCACATTACAGCACACCTATGACATGACCCAAGAACAATGGGTGAAAAATGGGCTATAAAAACATGAATGGCCTGCTTCATATAAAGCAGATTTTATAGTGCAGGTGTGCCTTCATTTATCGATACTGTAAAGCAGTGAGATCATACTGGCAGTAAAACACAACATTTGTAAAACAACAACAAAAAAAAAATCTATTAATTAAAAATGTAATGGCACAGATAAAAACTCAACGGGGTGTTTTATAAATATATTTGATATTTTGTCATCAGATGCTTTACATCATCTCACACAGAATTGAGCCAGCTCTGAGAAGGATATCTGGAAAGGAAAAAAAAAATAAAAAGACTTAATTGAACTGTAAAACTATATACCACGTTTAGGAAAAACCAGGCATGTAAAAATATCTATTTAATAAGTGCCGTTTAAGTTGTTAAACCTTTTTTTTTTTTTTCCCCTTCACCCATTAGGATATGAATGGGAAAAATTATGAATAGGAAATCCTGCTGGAGTTTTTATTGCCTATTTCCTTTCGGGAAGATGGCATTGTTCCTCTTTTAAAAAAGGGAAGGGGCGTAAAATAAGCCTAGGCGTATGACAGACATCCTTCAAAGCTCAGATGGCAGAAGTATGCTGTTATGTATTTTTGTTACTTACAAGGCAAAGGCTGTTCTATTTTTAAGCAGGGCTGTGCTGCTGTGTACGTTTCACTTCCCTCGAAAGGGGTTTTGGCATAATGTTGTTTTGATTAAAGGAGATTTCTGTTCTATTCTATTTAGGTTCTTATATGTGGGTTTTTTTCCATCACAATGCAGGGGGAGAGGTGGGAGTGAGAGATTTTTGGGTATGGAGTTTTTATTTGTTGAGGGTCTTTTTGTTTTTTGTTTTTTTTTTCCCCTGCGCTCACTCCAGGACAGAGAATAAAATTTTTCTGCCCGCATCAACAGCTCCAGAAACCCTTACCTGTGCAGCAGGGCTTCGCAAAACCCACCTGTGGAGCTGCACTTGAAGGTGGCTTTAGGGGCTTCCCCGTCTTGTTTTGTTTTTTGGAATGGGGGGAAAAAAAAATTAAAATCTGCCAAATTTCCTGGGCTAAAGCATCACCCTCCAAACCCCCAGTTGCCTTCATCACCCCCAGGTAAGCCAGGCAGGCTGCAGAGCCGGCGCTGGCAGGAGAAGGATCTTCACCCTCCTTTCACCCCAGGGTTCTGGCGCGCGGAGGCGAGGGGAGGGGGCAGAGGCGAGGTGGGATTTGGGGGGTTTTGCCCCGGAGCAGGCAGAGGTGCCGAGGCACCCGAAAGGTGGGGGCACGCCCTTGGCCCCAGCCTGCCGGCAGAGCCCCAGGCGGGACCCTCCGCTCGGGGACTGCGCTTCGCCTCTTCCTTCACCTCTCCTTATTGCCTCCCCCTCCCCAACTGCCACGATTACAGCTTGTGTCATCATGTTCGGCACAGATGTTTCAGCAGCTGTACATGTTGAGCATGTTTTAAAAGATTTTTTTTGATTTTTTTTTTTCTTCTTCTTTTCTGACACATCCTAGTGGCCTGATAACAATCCGCGACCGCTGCCGCTGGGACAGCACGCCGGGGACCGCGGGGACCTCCACCACGGGCAAAGCTTCCTACACTCACCACCTTTCCCTAAATTCACCGACTTTCCCTAGCGTTTTATTTTGCAGTGCCTGGGCACTGGGGTTGGTTGGTTGCTCACTCGTCGGCTGGGGCACCGAGGTGTTTTTTATCTGTTTGCATTGCCATAGGACTTAAAGTGCCAGCGATGCGCCAGAGCACTGCCGCGGTGACATCACCGGCGCGGCGTATGGCGCTCACAGCACACCGCGGGGCAGGGGCCACAAGGCTGCTCGGCCCCTGAGCCTCTGCGGAGGCATGGGGAGCAGCTTTGGGGGGCTCCTCCACACCAAGCACGTGCCTGTTTCCCAGATGTGCCAAAGTCGTGGAGATACCTGGAATGGCGTCTCTAATGGACTCGCTGAAGTTGAGAAGCTGAATGTGCTGGTCGCTGTATCTTTACTTTCTTCAGAAGTTGGGTTGGTGATTGGGGTCTTAACCAACAAGCAAATAAATAAAATAAATCCTATAAAACCTACGACATCTAGATGTAGTCAAAATTTTGATGGGTCAAACTGGGGTTTAGACTTGCTGTTATTACAGTTACAGCAAAGAGCCTTTGACATAAGAGCTGCCAAGGCTTGCGGAGTTCCCGTTCCTGGTGGTTGTCCAGCCGGGATGGGTGAAGGCTGTGGCACAAGTGCCCTCAGATAAACTATCTGTACCGTGACTCTTTTGTTTAACTATTTTTTTTAATGTCATTTTTCTTGTGTCATAGCACACAACACTCTTCCTCTTCCAGCATGGCGTGCTGTGATTCAACGTAAGGGATTTATGCGGGAGATTCCCGTGAAGGATCCTATTTATACAACCGGGGACGCGTTGGGGGCTGGTGCCATGACTTATTGCTGAGCCTGGCTTCCAGTTCTTAAGTATTTTGTTTTGCTTTTTCGTTCGTTACGTACGAGCCGGTTCTTATTTGTCTTTAATAATTAAATAAGCGGAGGAGGAAATGGAGCGGCTTTTGATGCCGCCTGGCCCCACCGCTTGTTTTTCAGACACCGGCAACAAGTGCGAGCAGCCTCGCCGCGTGCCAGCGTGGATGGCAGAGCTGGCTGGCTCCCCGCAGCGCGCGGCCAAGGCCC